>NC_057799.1:452850727-452865333 GCF_018294505.1 Triticum aestivum | reverse complement strand
CGAGGCCGCAAGGCGCAGCAGGGAGCGCAGGTGTGGCCGGAACCAGCGATAGCAACGGTGAGCGTCGGTGGTCGTGACGAGCGCGAGCGACAGGGAGCTACGACACGAATCCGATGGGAAAAACAGAGGGGAGATCGAGGGGAGCTCACAGCGGCGGTTGCCGGCGAGGAGGGAGGATGCGGGGTGGTCCGGGGGCGTCGGGAGCTTCGAGGGAGATGGCGAAGCAGAGGAGCGTGCGCGGGGAAGGACGACAGCGACGGCGAGCTGCGGGGCGGCCCGGCTCGTCCTGGTGCTCGAGATGGACGAGGACAAGGGCACCGGTCCTCCTAGATGCCTTGGTGCAGCTCGGGTAGGAGGGTGGCCGCGACGATTTCGTAGCCACGGCGACCGCGGCGCTCGGCTCCGATCCAGATCGAGAGAGAGGCGAGCGAGGGAGGAAGGAAGAGAGGGGGAGTGTTCTAGGGTTTGCCAGGGGACGAGAGGGGAACCTTATATGTGCGGGGAGGCGACAGATGGCCGCCACGGCGGCATGGTGCGGCCATGGCTGGGGGATCTCTGCCACGACCCCCCGTGAACAGGAAGAAGGTGAAAGGGGGCCTAGATGGGTTGGGCCGGCTCCTGTAGCGAGCAGGCCTAAGTGCACCATGCACTTAGGCCTTATCTCTTTTTTTGTTTTCCTTTTGTTTAATAAACAGAGAAAGAAAGAAAGTTAATTGGACATCCAAATATCCTAAATAAATTATGGAACTGGTCCCATAAAATCGAAGGCATTTTTAGCCAGTGCCACAAAAAGTTTGGAGGCCAGGGGAATTCATTTGGTATTTTTCATAAATAGGATAGCATTTAAAAATGTTGAATTGGTGCTGTTATAATTGCTAATGTTCATCTTTGCACAAAAGTGATGTTGTGTTCCTAAATAAATAATTGTTATCGATTTTTTGTCAAATGATGAACATTTTTCCAGCAACTTTTGAGCAACTTCAAACTTCACCTGAATTTGAATTGACTGGAATTTCAAATGGGATATTGAACAAGGTGATTAAGCACTGTTTGAAAAAATGATTAGTTTAATCACAGAGGGTTACTATAGCTTGACACTGGGGGTGTTACAGTTAATCATAAGTAGGAGGTTTGTTCAAGTAAGAACAGCACCTAAGCACCGATCCACCCACATATCAAATTATCAAAGTAGTGAATATAAATCAAGCCAACATGGTGAAAGTGACTAGATGAAATTCCCGTGTGCCCTCAAGAACACTTTGCTTATTATAAGAAACCGCTTTGGCCTGTCCTTTGCCACAAAAAGATTTGGCTATCTTGCTGCATATTATTTGCCATTACCGTTACGTGCTCGTTACAAATTATCCTGCTACCAAATTATCTGTTACTTACAATTTCAGCGCTTGCAGACATTACCTTGCTGAAAACCACTTGTGATTTCCTTCTGTTCCTCGTTGGGTTCGACACTCTTACTTATCAAAAGGACTACGATTGATCCCCTATACTTGTGGGTCATCAGGGCCCGGCGGGCCCCCGCGATCCCCTCATCGATCTCCGTCTGAACCTTCGCTTCCCGGGAGGCCAGCGAAATCTCAGCGGCTATTACTTGGCGCTCCATCACCTCCAGCCACTCGTGCTCCAGGCTTCGCTCGAACGCCACCAGCGCCAACGCCTCTTCAAGAGTTCGGAGCCTTGCTTCGCGCGTCGATGGCCCTTCTGCTGAGGCGGTCAGGGTGGCTTCGCGTGCTTGAGCTTGCCGCTCCAGGGCAGCGTTTGAAGCCATGAGCTCCCGCTCGCAGTTTTCTGCGGCCTTGCGTCATCGGTTTGCGGCCTCGGCCTCCTCGAAGGCGCGGTCGCGGGCTTATTTCATAGTGGCAGAGGACTCCTCGTCCTTCGAGCGGGTGGACTCATGCAGCAGGTGGCTAAGGTTAATGGCGACTTCAAGCTGGCGCCACACACGCGCCAGGCGCAGGTGCTCGGCCTCAAGATGCGAGTCGACGTCGTGAAGCTCCACCTCGAGCCGGTTCAGTGTGCCCCTCGTGTCCCAAATAAGGCCGCGCTGGACGGCGCCACGGCTGTGCGCGAGCTCCAACGCCCGGCCTGGGCTTCGTTCCATGTCCTAGTCTGTGGCGGAGGTGCAGGAAGGTTCGGCTACGCTCGCCGGGGACCCGGGGCCGGCCGGCCCCCTGTCCGGTTCCCCTGCCCGGGGCGCAGCCCTGCGCGAGCTCGACACCCTACGCATGGGGATCATCGACTCGCGGCAGATCCGATCACCAGCGAGAGTTGGCGGGATGAGCGGTAGCATTGCCCTCGCGAGCTTGATACCGTTTCCGATGGAGGGCGCCGGGGATGCATAACTGAGGCCCGCCAGGGATCGCCTCGAGAAGGACGTGATCTCCTCGGCGCGTGCGGACTCGGCCGCAAGACCCACGGGACGCGCTGCTGCCGCACGCCTCGAGCCCCCAGGAGATGGCGGCGGGAGCGCCCTCGTCTCTTCGCCTGGAGAAGACCTGAGGGACAAGAGCTCAGGGAGGCTTGCCGCGCGAAAACCAAGGAGAGCAGGGCACTTACTCATCCATAGTGACCTACATTCTCCTCTTCAGGGCCTCGGTGGCAAGCCGGCGCCGCCCTCAAGCCGCCCCCTCCTCCGGGAGGCAAGAGGCCCGGGGGTCGGCACCCTAGAGCTCGGCGTGTGGCTCCCCACGCTTGTAGTAGTGGCCGCGCCCCCGGGCAGGACGATGCCACCGTCCTTCGGAGGCATAGGGGTAGGCCGGTGCACAGCAGGTGGTTTGACATGCCCCTCCGCTCTCGGCAGGGGCGCTTCAATCTCGGAGCCCTCAGGGCCTGGAGCCACCAGAAAGGGGTTGTCTCAAGGCCCCTCATGGCCCTCGAGAAGCAACCCCCATTCATCGAAGCGCGGCATCCCCCTGACGACGTCTTTTCCACTCGTCTACTTATACAGGGGGAGCGCTTCCTGAGGGAGCACACTTGCTTCCCCACCAGTCAAGAGGCGGAGTATCCCGCTCAGCACGTTGGGTGGCAGGGAGGCCACCGATACGTCTCCTACGTATCTATATTTTTTATTGTTCCATGCTATTATATTATCATTATTGGATGTTTTACAATCATTTTATAGCAACTTTATATCATTTTTTGGGACTAACCTATTGCCATAGTGCCTAGTGCCAGTTGTTGTTTTTTGCTTGTTTTTTACTTCCCAGAAAATCAATACCAAACGGAGTCGAAACGCAGCGGAACTTTTTGGAGATTTTTTTTGGGCCAGAAGACATCCAGTGGGCCAAAGAAGTACCAGAGGGGTGCCCTGAGGGGGGCACAACCCACCTTGGCGTGCGCGCCTGGGCCCCTCGCACCGCCTCTTCACCCTATAAATTCCCAAATATTCCAAAAAAACCCAGAAGAGAACCCTAGATCGGAAGTTCCGCCGCCGCAAGCCTCTATAGCCACGAAAAACCAATCGGGAGCCCATTCCGGCACCCTCCGGAGGGGGAGATCATCACCGGAGGCCATCTTCATCATCCCTATGGTCTCCATGATGAGGAGGGAGTAGTCCACCCTCAGGGCCAAGCTTCAAAATATCATATATCGGGTTCGTATCGGTTTGGCTTCGACATACCGGATGTTGGATATCGGGTGATATATCGGACGATATGTAGATACATCGGAGAAAACGTGTCTAGTTTTATTTTCATTGTTCTTGTTCCAAACATTTATTTTTGGTAAAACAAAATGAATGACGTCGATGCTTTAACATAACACTTTTAGATTCCTAGTTTATTAACTTGTTGATTAAGAAACTATTAAGGAAAGATACACAAATTCCTTTTTTTTGCAAGATGATTCACAAAATCCTTACTCTATGATTAAAAAAATATGATATATATGCATTTGTACGAAACATTGTGCATGACTTTGATAATATATAATGAAGTTGTAAATACATAATCTTATTTAACTGCTTTCTAATAAATAATTGTTGCCATCTATGTATGGTTATGTATCGGTGGACATATCGGGCTAGATATCGGCCAGATCGGTCGATATTTCGGTCCATACCGGATGATACGTTTCAAAATGATATTTACAAAATGATATGTTATGTTTATATCGGTAGAGCCCCAAAAGTGATATATCAGCCTATATATTGGTCGCATCGGCCTAGATTTAAAAGCTTGCTCAGGGCTGAGGGTTTGTACCAGTAGCTATGTGTTTAATCTCTCTCTCGTGTTGTTGAGATGTCACGATCTTGATGTATCACGGGCTTTGTTAATATAGTCGGATCATATGATGTTTTCCCCTCTCTATCTTGTTGTGATGAATTGAGTTTTCCCTTTGAGATTTCGTTTTATCGGATTGAATACTTTTATGGATTTGAGAGCACCTGATGTATGTCTTGCTATGAATACCCGTGGTGACAATGGGGTATCATATTGATTCACTTGATATGTGTTTCGGCACTCAACTCGCGGATTCCCGAGGTGACATTGGGGTAATCTATGCATAGGGGTTGATGCACGTTCTCGTCGTTTTTTTCTCCAGTAGAAATCTTGGGGAACTCTTTGAGGTTCTTTGTGATGGATTGAGTATTATGAATCTGAATTTGCGTCGGTGTTATTTTAGTACGAACTCTTGATAGATCGATCGGAAAGAATAATGTGGTGTTATTTTAGTACGAACTCTTGATAGATCGATCAGAAAGAATAAATTGGTGTTATTTTGGTATGAACTCTTGGATAGATCGATCAGAAAGAATAGCTACAAACAATTTCTTCTTATGTTCTCCGCTAGATAGGAACTTTGGAGTGATTCTTCATCGCACTTTGAGGGATGGTTATATGATCCAGTTATATTAGCATTGTGGAGAGATTGCACTAGCGAAAGTACGAACCCTAGGCCTCATTTTCAAGCATTTCAATACCGTTTGTGCTCACTTTTGTTACTTGCTACCTTGCTGTTCTTTATTGTTACTATTACGAAAACCAATATCTACTACCATTACTACACTTTTATTACCATCTCTTCGCCGAACTAGTGCACCTATACAAATTACCATTGTATTTGGTGTGTTGGGGACACAAAAGACTTTTTATTATTTGGTTGCAGGGTTGTTTGAGAGAGACCATCTTCATCCTACACCTCCCACGGATTGATAAACCTTAGGTCATCCACTTGAGGAAAATTGCTACTGTCCTACAAAACTCTGCGCTTGGAGGCCCAACACGAGTCTACAAGAATAAAGTTGCGTGGTAGACATCAAGCTCTTTTCTGGCACCGGTGCCGGGGAGGTGAGTGCTTGAAGGTATATCTTTAGATTTTGCAATTGAATCTTTTAGTTTATTGTTTTATCACTAGTTTGGTTTATAAAAGAAAACTACAAAAAAATGGAATTTAGGTTGCATCATATTGTTCATCTTTATAATGTCTTTCGTGAAAATGAATGAAAATAAAATTGTGCTCAATTGATAGAGGAAGAATTCTATAAATTGTTTGGCATTAAATCCATGCATGATGAGCATGATTGCAATGTTGTTGGTATTAACTCTTTGAATATCCATGATGCTAACGATATGCAAAGCCATAAGCTTGGGGATGCTATGTTTGATGAAGATGATATTTTTATTCCCCCAAGTTTTGATGAGAAAATTTATTATGATGATAGCATGCCTCCTATTTATGATGATAATATTTATGAAAGTGGATTTGGAGAGGTCATGACTTTATTTAGTGATGAATCCACTATTTTGGAAGAGGTTACAATTGATTATGACAACAAAGTTGCTATCTATGCTGATTATGGTGATGACATGTATGCTATATTGAATAATGATAAACATGAAACTTATCATCATGATTTTAATTTTCAATCCCATGATAGTTATTTTTGTTGAGTTTGCTCCCACTACTATTCATGAGAATAAATTTGCTTATGTGGAGAGTAGTAAAATTTCTATGCTTGTAGATTATGAAAGGAATGCTTTATGTGATAGTTATATTGTTGAATTCATTCATGATTCTACTGAAAATTAGTATGAGAGAGGAACATATGCTTATACATATTGCAATAATATCAAGTTTCCTCTATATGTGTTAAAAATTTTGAAGTTGCACTTGTTTTGCCTTCCTATGCTAGTTGATTTTTGTTCCCATGAATTGGTTGCTCAAAAAATCCCTATGCATAGGAAGTGGGTTATACTTAAATGTTCTTGCCATGTGTTTCATGATGCTCTTGTTATGTTTCAATTCTTATCTTTTATGCAAGCATCATTGAAATCATCATGCCTAGCTAAAAGGCATTAAAGAAAAGCGCTTGTTGGGAGACAACCCAACATTTATACCTACTATTTTTGTGTGTTCACATGATTAAGCTACTATAGTAATCATGTTTTATATCTTTTGTTTCAATAAAGTGCCAAGTAAAGCCTTTGGGATAGTGTGGATAATAGTTGACTTGATTCTGTGCAAAAACAGAAACTTTTGTGCTCAGTCCAGGAATTTTCAAAATTGACTAGAATGTGCTTTTGATCTGAATTTTTTTACAGGTAATAGATATACAAATTTCCCATGTTTTCCTAATTTTTTAGAATTTTTGGAATAGCATAAGTATGGTTGTTGTCCAGATCATTACAGGCTGTTCTATTTTTGACAGATTCTGTTTTCAATGCATAGTTTGCTTGTTATCTAGTTTCTATGGCTTATATTGCTCAATATAAATTGTGCAAATGATAAGTTACAATAGGCAGTGTGTGAGAACAATTATTAATCTTGTCTTTGACAGTACCAAAGTGGATGATTTGTCTTTATCATACTAACCTATCTCACGAAGTTCCGTTAAGTTTTGTGTGATTGAAGTTTTCAAGTTTTGGGTGAGATATCGATATGAGGAGAATAAGGAGTGACAAGACCCTAAGCTTGGGGATGCCCAAGGCACCCCAAGGTAATATTCAAGAAAGATCCAAGCAACTAAGCTTGGGGATGCGCCGGAAGGCATCCCCTCTTTCATCTCCAACATTATGGGTAACCTCACTTGGAGCTATATTTTCATTCGTCACATGATATGTGTTTTGCTTGGACCATCGTTTTCTTTTGTTATTATTTTCTTGCTGTTATTTAGAATAATGTTTTGCATCTTTTATTTCAATAAAAATGTCAAGTATAGCCTTTACCATGCTTATTTTGCTAGTCTACATGTTGTTGTTTGAAAACAGATAGTTTATCGGTGTTGCAAAAAATCCACAGAAATGTCAGAATGTGATAAAATGTTTAAAAATTTTGCACAATAAGATATGATAAATTTTCTACAGTGTGGTAAATTTTCATAATTTTTGGAGTTAAAGAAGTATGGATCCCCTTGCATCCTTTACAGACTGTTCAGTTTAGACAGATTGTTGTTATGTTTGCATTGTTTGCATATGTTTGCTTGTTTAATGATTCTATTTGAGGATAGGAGTATTAAATATGCAGAGGCATTTAGTATGCAATATTAAATAATAATTTTAGTGATTTGCTACAGTAGAGAATGATAAGGTGTTGCATTGATTTATACTAACTTATCTCACGAGTTCTTGTTGAGTTTTGTGTGGATGAAGTTTTTAAGATTTAGGAAAACCATGGTATAAAAGGAATTAAGGAGACACAAAAGCTCAAGCTTGGGGATGCCCAAGGCATCCCAAGTTAATATTCCAAGAAGTCTCAAGCATCTAAGCTTGGGGATGCCCTGGTAGGCATCCCACCTTTCTTCTTCAACAATTATCGGTTAGTATCGGTTTCTCCTAAGTTTTTGCTTCTTCACATGAGTTGTGCTATTTTTGGAATTTCATTTTATTTTGTTTTTCTTGATGTTTTAATAACATACTTATATCTGAAATTTTTTAAATAAGAAAGAGTCCTCAAATAGCCACCCATTTACTCAACTACTCGCTTAATCTTCACTTATATCTTTTTTTGTCTTTTGCTCTAGTGCTTCACTTATATCTTTTTGAGCATGGTGTGCTTTAATATATTTTGAAGAAATTCTCTCATGCTTCACTTATATTATTTTGAGAGAAGAAAATTTGTATGCTCATGTTCTTCACTTAAATTTGTTTGAGCTTGTCAAAAGCAACATATGAAACTAGTCCCAAAGTGATAGATATTCAAGAGGGATATAATAAAAACTTTCATGAAGATCATTGGACAAAATAAACTTGATTCTTTGTAATAGTTTTGCGATATAATGATAGTGATATGTGAGTCATGTTGATGAGTAATTGTGGTTTAGTAAGAATATTGGTGTTAAGGTTTGTGATTCCCTATGCAAGCACGTAAGTCAATAGTTATGCAATGAAATTAATCCTACTTGTGGTGCATTATTCGGTGTTAGTTATGCTCAATGCTCACTTATGTGATTTTTTGTTTCTTGGTTGGTTGCTTCTCAATCTATTTGCTAGCCTTTCCTTGTACTAAGTGGGATTACTACTTGTGCATCCAAAATCCTTAAACCCAGTTTTGTCATATGAGTCCACCATACCTACCTATATGCGGTATTCTCATGTTGTTCTAAGCAAATTTGTATGTGCCATCTCTAATTTTCAAAATAATTTCCTTTTTGTGTGCTTGTACCGCTCATGAAGCGGTAGGGGGTGGCTGATATTTTTCCATGCTAGATGTGTTATTCTCAAGATGAGTGTTTATTCACTTGTCATTGCACGAGAGTACGGCAAAGGTATTAGGGATGCCCAGTCCCGAAATGAAAAATGAGTTTACTTTATGTTGTCAAATAATAAATTCATTGGAATGTGTTGGTATGGATGGCACCCATGGATACGGTTAGCCGTGGAATGTGAAACTATGGTGGGAAAAGGAATAAAATTTAATTTTTTGTTTGGGAACCGCCTATGATATATCTAGCATGGAAAGTATTGGGAACTACTCGATCGTTTTCGTTGACACAAAAAGCATGCCACCCAAAATTTTTTATCTCTATCTTTTTCGCTTTGAGCTCTGGCACGTCTACAAATCCCTACTTCCCTCTGCGAAGGGCCTTTCTATTTACTTTATGCAATTTTTATTTTTATTTGAGTCCCCATCTTCTCTTATAAGCACCAACTAAGGGGCACTATGATCGTACTTGAGCATTGGATGTAGCTAATATGCGAGTGTGTTTTATGAATGGATCAATGATTGAGCATGATGGGCTAGGGATAACTTGCTTTAGTGTTGATATTTTGAAAGACATGGTTGCTTGTTGATATGCTTGAGTATTGAAATCTTCATGTCAAAACTAGACTATTGCTTTGAACCATATAAAATTCCATATGTCCATGCTACAAAAGAAAAGAATGTGATGAACATGATAGACAACATTCCACATCAAAAATTCTGTTTTTATCATTTACCTACTCGAGGACGAGCAGGAATTAAGCTTGGGGATGTTGATACGTCTCCAACGTATCTATAATTTTTTATTGTTCCATGCTGTTATATTATCATTCTTGGATGTTTTATAATATTTTATAGCAACTTTATATCATTTTTTGGGACTAACCTATTGACATAGTGCTCAGTGTCAATTGTTGTTTTTTGCTTGTTTTTTACTTCGCAGAAAATCAATACCAAACAGAGTCCAAACGCAGCGAAACTTTTTAGAGATTTTTTTGGGCCAGAAGACATCCAGTGGGCCAAAGAAGTACTAGAGGGGTGCCCCGAGGGGGGCACAACCCACCTGGGCGTGCCTGGGCCTAGGCGCGCCCAGGTGGGTTGTGCCCACCTCGGTGGCCTCCTGCACCGCCTCTTCGCCCTATAAATTCCCAAATATTCCAACCCTCGAAGAGAACCCTAGATCGGAAGTTCCGCCGCCGCAAGCCTCTGTAGCCACGAAAAACCAATCGAATGCCCGTTCCGGCACCCTGCCGGAGGGGGAGATCATCACCGGAGGCCATCTTCATCATCCCTATGGTCTCCATGATGAGGAGGGAGTAGTCCACCCTCGGGGCTGAGGGTTTGTACCAGTAGCTATGTGTTTAATCTCTCTCTCTCGTGTTGTTGAGATGTCATGATCTTGACGTATCATGGGCTTTGTTAATATAGTCGGATCATATGATGTTTTCCCCTCTCTATCTTGTTGTGATGAATTGGGTTTTCCCTTTGAGATTTCGTTTTATCGGATTGAATACTTTTATGGATTTGAGAGCACTTGATGTATGTCTTGCTATGAATGCCCATGATGACAATGGGGTATCATATTGTTCACTTGATATGTGTTTCGGCACTCAACTCGCGGATTCCCGAGGTGACATTGGGGTAATCTATGCATGGGGGTTGATGCACGTTCTCGTCTTTTGTTTCTCCAGTAGAAATCTAGGGGCACTCTCTGAGGTTCTTTGTGATGGATTGAGTATTATGAATCTGAATTTGCTCTGGTGTTATTTTAGTATGAACTCTTGATAGATCGATCGAAAAGAATAACTTGGTGTTATTTTAGTACGAACTCTTGATAGATCGATCAGAAAGAATAACTTGGTGTTTTTTAGTACGAACTCTTGGATAGATCGATCGAAAAGAATAGCTACAAACAATTTCTTCTTATGTTCTCCGCTAGATAGGAACTTTGGAGTGATTCTTCATCGCACTTTGAGGGATGGTTATATGATCCAATTATATTAACATTGTTGAGAGATTGCACTAGCGAAAGTACGGACCCTAGGCCACACTTTCAAGCATTGCAATACCGTTGATGCTCACTTTTGTTACTTGCTACCTTGCTGTTTTTATTGTTACTATTACAAAAACCAATATCTACTACCATTACTACACTTTTATTACCATCTCTTCGCCGAACTAGTGCACCTGTACAAATTACCATTGTATTTGGTGTGTTGGGGACACAAGAGACTTTTTATTATTTGGTTGCAGGGTTGTTTGAGAGAGATCATCTTCATCCTACGCCTCTCATGGATTGATAAACCTTAGGTCATCCACTTGAGGGAAAATTGCTACTGTCCTACAAAACTCTGCGCTTGGAGGCCCAACACGAGTCTACAAGAATAAAATTGTGTAGTAGACATCAGCCACCTGGAGCCTCATAGCGTCCTCGCGACCGGTGAAGGCCCACATTGGGCGGGAATGGCGTTGGAGGGGGCAATCCATCGCCGAACGAACTCCCTCACCACCATCATCATCGTCACGCCTGCCGCCCTCAGGTCAGCCATCCTTGCCATGACCCGCGAGAGCCTCGGGTCGACGAGCCTCTCGTGCTTCCACCCGGAGCTCACCTCCGCTGACGACGACGGAGTTTAGAGTAGGGGGCTATACTGGGCTGCGTCGACATACACCCATTGCCTCCAGAAGCCCTCTGCGTCTGGGCGGATCTCCATGTCGATACCCTTTCCCGCCGTCGCGCTTGTTGCGCGGAGCGACACGCACCCGGAGCACTACGCATCGGCGGTCAGCCACAGGAAGAAGAAGTGGCGGAGCGGCACCACCGAGGGGACGATGCCCACGAAGGCCTCACACAAGAACGCGAAGGCGGAAAGGAGGATGATGGATTCCAGGTCGAAGTGCAGCACATGGACCTGATAGTGCGAAAACACGACGTTGAACAAATCTGAGAACGGCGGCAGCAAGCCGGAGAAGAGGGCATGGAGGTGAAGGGTGATGGTGGTAGCCTCCAACTCGGTAGAGGGCCGAGAAGCAAGCCAGATCTTCATCGCCTTCCACTCGTTGGAGTCAGCCGCGATCGCTGGGAGGACCTTGTCCAGCCCCTCGCGATTGAGCACGATGGACCAACCCAGGGAGGGTTTCGGCCCCACTTGGTGGTCCACCGCCGTCGTGGCCCTGCTCCTCTCCCTTCGGGGGGCCATGGCGACGCGGTGAGCCGAGGGCGACGCAAGATCCAACAGGCGAGGTGCAAGCTTTCTTGGGAAGGAAGGAGCGGAAGACGGGTGTGCAGCAGAGCAATGATGGCCCTGTGGCGCGCGCCAGGCTTTTTGTCAGCCCGGGCAGTTGTCGAGGAGTCGTGGGGAAGTGGGGGCATCCGTGCCCCATTGTGCGCCACGCATCGGGCCTGCCCCACAGGCGGTTAGGGCCCTCGTCGCTTCGCTCTCTTCTCTTCGTCTCCGCCTTCGAACAAGGCCGAGAGCGTCGTGGGCCCGGGGGCTACTGTCGAGGTTCTGGGACCGGGGGTACCCAGGCCCGTCTGCCTGTGGCCCAGCGCGTGGCATCGTCAAAGGCCCGGCGCGGCCCGACTCCAAGATTTCGCGGACAAGACCCTCGCGAGAGCCCCCGCCTCGCGAGGAGAACTACATCAAGGCCTCTCGAGGAGCGGTCTCCCGAGGCTGCCTCCTGAGGAGCGGATACTTCTAGGCTCGCGCCCTGCCTCACGAGGCGCGAGGTGACGTGAGCCATGACGACCGGAGCCAAGTGGGCGCCAATGGGTGCAGTCCAGGACAGTTTCCTCTTTGGTGCTAGAGGGACAAGGCCAGCACGCGGGTTCCCAAGGAATCCCCCAAAGGTTGTCGTTCCGGTGCAACGAGACCAAGACCACAGGCTCGGCAGGACGGAGGTCATCACCGAGCCCATCTGCACGTCACGACCGGAAGCTTTGCAGGCGAAGACCACCTTTAGTCAGGATAGGGTGTACTCTTGTCCCCCTTCAAATCTGGCCGTTGTGGTATCCCTTCCTGCCTAGAGCTTTGGGGGAAGAGCACCGGGCCAGTATAAATATAGGCTAGCCTCCACCATAGAGAGGGATCGGATTCATTCACCCCTTGAGCTCTTCCGAGGCAACTCATACTCATCCTCCTCGCAACGCAATCCACTGCGAAGCAGAAGTAGGGTTTTACACCCTCCTTTCCTCTCGCTTGAGCACGACGGAGCCAAGCCGTGAGGCGGTGAGCAACAAGTCGTAGCTAGGCAGAATCCTTCGCGCACGCCCCGGAGTTCGAACCTTGTTTGGATCCGCGGAGCCCCAATTCCGACAGTCATGGCCTTCATCATCATCGTCGGCAGTGCAGTTGTGCGGTTGAACGTGGGGAAGACGGTTGTTGTGTCGTGACTAGAGGCCTGCCCAAGTGTTGCATATTTGCACCACTTGGAGCTGTATTTTATGGTTGCCCAAAAAATACAAAAAAAAAATTGTGGTTGGACATCTGTTGAAGGCCGTTTTTTGCCCCCTCGTGCCCAAAAGTAAGGCTACTATTGAAGATGCTCTTAGCCAACATCCCCTTAGTTAAGGCCTACTCCCTCCGTCCGTGAATAAGTGTACATCTAGCTTTTGTCCTAAATCAAAGCTTTAAAACTTTGACCAATAGGGAAAAATAGCAGCATTTATGACACTATATTAGTATCACTAGATTCGTTTTGAAATGTAGTTTCATAATGTACCAATTTGATATCATATATGCTACTACTCTTTTCTATAAACTTGATCAAAATTTTAAAACTTTGACTTGGTACACTTATTCATGGACGGAGGGAATACAAGGGTGCAAATATGCAAAGAAGTTAGCTCCACACAAACACTTTTTTGAGAACACAGCTCCAGGTAAACATGTTACATCAGGTCTTGTGTAACTGTAATGGAGTTGGTTTGTCTAACTGTAATGGAGTTTTGACAGATTGAGGTACCGATGCAACACAAAATATATACTCCCTTCTACTCCCTCCGTTCCTAAATATAAGTCTTTTTAGAGATTGCACTACAAACTACATACGTATGTATATAGACATATTTTAGAGTGTAGATTCACTCATTTTGCTCCGTACGTAGTCCATAGTGGAATCTCTAAAAAGACTACGGATGTATATAGACATATTTTAGAGTGTAGATTCACTCATTTTGCTCCGTATGTAGTCCATAGTGGAATCTCTAAAAAGACTTATATTTAGGAACGGAGGGAGTAGTATATACTTATATAGGACACTTATAAACATGCTACCAGGACAGCAGCGGAACGATATATCGATGAGTGACATGTAAGAAAATGCTGACTGAGGGGCTCAATCGATGGCCAGATATGAATAATACAGATGGACAGAACGGGACAGTACCAATACCTGATAATTCCCCCTCAAGTTAAGGAAGAAATAATCCCAAACAAGAAAAGAAAAAAGGTTAAGGAAGAAATGAGAGGGTGCTTCATCATTTGAGAAGGATGCTACCCTTTAATCATCTTCGATGCAATCTCCTGTGCACTCTTCAAACAAGAAAGTGTATTTGTTACGTCGTTATTGCTTTGAGCAGATCTCATGTCACGCAGTATCCTGCGGCATGCTTCCATCAACCCCTGGTGAGGCTCTGCACAAAGCAAACCAACTTCTGGAGAGCTTTCCCATGGTCCATCCCTGGATGGTTCGTCCATTAACCTCAGCAGCTTGTTTTCATCGCGCTTACTCATCTCTTCTTGCAGTTTGGCTGCCATGACCGATGCCCGCTTAATACATCTCAACGGGAGCTGCAAAGCAGGATCACACCTCAGAAAACAATAGATAGGCAAAGGAATGACGATTAGTGTTTCACTTCAATATGTTCAAATACACAATACACTCATTGTTCAAACTGTATAAGCTCAACTGGAAGAAGAAAAGACTAACTCATCTATTATAAAGATTAG
>NC_057799.1:452844976-452850421 GCF_018294505.1 Triticum aestivum | reverse complement strand
ATACATCTCCATTGTAGAATTAGGAAGTTTATCCCATCTACCAAATAATGAAACCACGAGGGGGTGTGAACCTATTCGTTATTCACAAGTGAGATAGCAACATGTAAACTACTGCAAATATTCTAAAAATGAGGAACAGAGGCATGTGGTCATCTCCTGTGTTACTGCCGTAGTCAGCTATTAGAAAAGGTAACGAGGATGGAGAACAGAAGCTGAATTATTGGCATGCTTCCATATAACTTAAGATAGGATGAGCCGCCTCCTAAATTCCTAACATACAAGCTCTACCCCACACTTCTCTAGGTCACTTTGTCTCTAACTTGTAACTCGATATAACTTGTAGCTCTATATTTACTAACTTGTGGACCCGGTTACAACAAAGATCAGCTTTCCTACTTCACATCCTGACAGAAACCATCTTGGATACTTGGACACAGCTTAGTGATCTCCTGCAGGATGCTATCTCATTTTATTTCACACCACAGCGATTCGGAGAATAGAGAACAACTCAGTTGGACACCAAAAGAACACCGCTTGTGTTAGGAGTACCCATGACAATAGAAGTGTACGCCAAAACTCAAAAAAGAGCTGAAGGCATAAAAGTTCACATATGACTAACCTGCGCAAGCAGTGCGACATTAAGACCAAAGCTTCTGTCTGAAGCTCCAGCAACAAGTTTATACAAGAAAGTAATTTCTCCAAGATCCTCTGTTTCTGTGCTAATACCCATCTTTTCATCACTGATTTGCAACAGCTTCCTTGTCGACAGATATGAAACATGGTATGCCCCAACAGAACCTTCAAATTCACTCTGGATATCAAGAATCTTTGGATAGTGAGTTACAAAAATGACAATACATTTCTTGTTTTTCAGGAGATAGTGTAATGTAGCATAGGCTATAGCAACACCATCGTGTGTGCTTGTTCCACGGCCAAGCTCATCAATGATAACTAGGGATCGAGATGAGCAGTTCTGTAATATGTTGGAAGCTTCATTCATCTCTTCATAAAAGGTACTTGTTCCTTGTTGAATACTGTCAGATGCACCCATCCGAGTATAAATTCCATCAACAACATGAAGTATTGCTGATGAAGCTGGTACAAAGGAACCAACCTAATGAAACCAGAGCAACAAGTTATAGGAATCTCATCAGAGAAAAATTGCAACTAGAGTAATCTATAACAACTATCAACCTTCTTTTTTTGCGAGGGAACAACTACCAGTCTTTAGCTGCTTTTAAAAGGAAAAAGATAACCCTTTACCAATGTTTTTGTCAGCTGCAAACCAACTACTTGGTAAAAGTTTTTACTGGAGTAGTTAAATTATACATTCACAACGTGTTTCCATGAGTAGACTTAAAGCATCGGATAAAACCTATACCTGGGCCATAATGGTAATTAGTGCAACTTGGCGAATATAGCAACTTTTTCCTCCCATGTTTGGTCCTGTAACAATCTGGCAGTACTGCCCATCTGCATGAAGGTCTGTGTCATTTGGAACGAAATTGTCTCCAAGTAGAGACTCCAGAACCTAAAATGCAACAGCACACCATCACCACCATCATCAAATAAATAAAAGTGTTGATGTGCAAAACTGAAGAAAAGGTACTAATGTGATCAAACTCAGAAGGCTTGATCCTGAAAGCCATCAGTAGAATGGAAAGTTTTTTCTAGAATACGCACAAGTATGTGTATCATATATTCATAGAAGAGCCAAGACAGATCATACAAAGGGTCTACAACTAACCGGATGGCGGCCATCTTTGATGTGGATCTGACTTGCTTCATTTTCAGGAACAAAATTAGGTTGTACATAATTCTGCAAAAATGGAAAATCGGATCATGATCGATGTCATGTAAGAAAAACGAACCATGTAAAAAGGTGTAACAATGGTTAACGTTAGTCTATTACATTTTGTTTTGCAAGAGTGGCAAGAGAGTATAAGCAGTCAAGAGCTGCAAGAGATTCGACAGATGCTTGAAACTGCGCATAATATTTGCCGAAATCCATAAGGAATTTGTGCCATGTTTTCCTGCAGATAACTGCTAGTTCTTCTTTAGCCAGTAATAAGTTGTCCAAGTTCTTCAATACTTCAGGAGTGTGGTATCTAATAGTTTTTTTGGTGCTATTTACTTTCATCCAATTTGAAGGCACCCTTCTATCTACTGGTAGCTGCAGGCACACACAATAGGTAACATTAATAACCAAACAAAAATATACAAGAGATATTCTTACTACTTGAAACTAAAAATATATGAAGGTTTCAATTAAGCGATTTAACTTCGATCAGGTAAGCTGTTCCAGATACGGTTTTGTACTCCAAGCTGCGCATGCCAAGCTGCTTCCGATATTCAACAATTAATAAATCCAGTTTTTGTTTGGCCATTTGAACAGTCACATGACCCTCTGCAACCTGTAGAAAGATATACAAGTATGATGCATCCGAAAACGTAAGGAACAAACAAACTCTATTTGTGATAAGGGAAAGATTTACCTCGGGGAACTGGTCAACAGATGAAATGAATAAGTTTATCATATCTCCTTGATCAGCAGCATCTTTGTCAAGACACGACAGAAGTTTCACAGCATTGGCAAGTACAGCAGATGATGAAGCTGTACTTATGAGCCTTCTCAACAAAGAAGAGTGGACAGTTCTATGCTGAGAAGACACGTTGTCAGTATCCTCGAGAACAAGCTTCCGCAGTTCCTTTCCAGCCGTCAAGATAGCCTGGATGACCCCAACAAACTGCGACACAAACTATGGACAGTTAGGTATCAATATCACACTAAGCAAGATTTGCATAAACACCACCAAAAAACTTAAGTTAAGAGTCAACAGGAGCATAGAAACATTTCTCCAACCAAAAATTTGTATGTATATAGCAAGCAAAACTGAATTCACGGACTTCTCTATTTCATAGTGGAACACAGTTTCAACAGATATATAGAAGAGAACAAGCAAAAAAGAAAGAAGTACAGGGAAAAACTACTAGCAGGTATGATGTGCAAGTTCTATAATGGACAATCATAATTGGGGCAACAGTTCCAGTCTAAAATCAATTAGAACACAGAAAGGAATATATTTTTACCTCTTTAGCTGTGGCTTTGCAGTGAAAAATTCTTGTAATTCCTCTTTGAGAATCAAGTGATCTTCCCAGCATTGTTAAAACAGATGAAAGAATGGTGCTGAGATCACTTCGCGCAGAAGCTGCGCAGCACCCATCCCCTTCATCCTGTCGAATGCTAACTGAATCTTGCCGTGATCCCATCGATTCAGAGATCTCAGAGATTGCATCGTGACGAGCACATATTAGATTTCTATCACATAAGGGGTGAGTCAACTGCAAGAACAGCACAAGATCAAGAAAGACATTTAACAAAACAGTTGACGTAAAAACAAATTGTTCAATGTCAAATGATAGATTATGCTGAAAGTCATTTCATGGCCAGGTCCAGATATAGCAGCTTACCCAGTGTCTAAACAGCCTAGATCCAAAAGCTGTACATGTGTTGTTCATAGTTTGGAACAGGGACCCTTCTATTGAACCATCTGAGTTGTTCTTTAATACCTGAAAACAATCCAGGTGGCACCTCATAAATGGAATGGAGGAGAATCTCAAGGGCATGGCATGCCCACAAAAGCGAACGGCGGATGTGCTTTGGTGTCTCGAGTTTCGAAGAAACATTTCAGGAAAAACAAAGTGACTACAGTTCTCCCCCGGTCACAACTTTCCGTCTAAAAAATTGTCACAGCTACCCAAACAGAAAGAAGAAAAATAGTTGCATGGTATTACAGAAGAATGTACCTCGAGCTGCTGAAGAGCGTTTGCTGATAGAGACATTTCAGTATTAGCAGTAAATGGCCGGAATGAAGAACCAAAGCAGATTAACCTCTCCATACCAAAACCCTTCAAATAGTGAACGCTCAATGCCATTGCTTGGGCAACTAGCTCTGGCATAGCCATGACACCCTATGCGAACAAATGTAACTTATTAAACCACATTATAGTGATCAAGCCACAACGGGGGGCGGCAGTTAATTACCTAAACTCCATTTAGAACAGTTATGAAGGCTAACAGTACCTCCATCCCACGAAGATTGTTGTCCTCTTCATTTATTTCCATCATCTGTTTATCGTTTTCAATGGTTGGTGAATTGACCTCCGATTTCTCAAACAAAGACATCAGTTCTGCTAAAGCGCCGCCCTCGCTGAAACAATTACGCGAAGTGCACTCAACCCGGACATTAGAGGCAGGTCCCGCATATGCCCTCATCAGCTAGACAACAAATGGAGGAACCCATTAACCAGGGAATCTCGAGCACTATGAAACTAGAAGGGGTAACACTAACTCAAAATAGCAATGACTAAAAACTGTAATCAAAGACAAGCAAATGAAGATCACCATATGAATAGTTTGCAAGTAACTCAAGCTAGTATGATGGGTATACATTATGGTGGAACTGGGAAATGGTAACATATTACTGCCAAGCGAAAGTTACACTGATGATTGTTTACGGAATTGGAAGTCTTTCAAGCCACACACGCGCAGTAAACCTAAATAAGTTGCCAAGAATACTATATAAAGTTACAAACATAAGTAAATTTACTTATTGCAAACTGAAACGGATCACAGAATCTACTGATTAATGTTTCATGGCATCGGTGCGACTTCAGCTATAGTGTGCATTGTGAAATACAGACCGTACAAATTTACACATCACCAGACACGGATTCATCTGGCGATGAGATTAACCAACATAAGTTTCGGCAGATGGAGCACCACTTACCTTTTCAGTAGAGAACGAGAGAGGGGTGCCGAGTATGACCTCAACGGGCGCCAGGCCAAGCAGCACGGCCTCAAGCCCGCTCCTGGCTGCGCCGTCCATGAGCTCCCCGTGCACGACCTCGCCGGTGGACACCTCGATGGCCACCACCCCAACCTTCACCTCGAACCCCTCCCTCCCCACGGCATCCACCTCCTTGTCCACCACGCAGACGAGGTACCTGCTCCCCTCTTCCGGCGCGCCGCCGCCCTCCATTTCCCCAGCCCCGGCCTCGATGGTGGCGCGCGTGTACACCGCCGACAGCTCGCGCGCGAAGGGAGCCGCGCCGCCCCCGCCGCGCGCGGCCGCCGCCGCCTTGATCGCCGCGGTCTCGGTCTGGCGGACGACGCCGACCTTGTGGCCCGCGTCGACGAGGCGGCGGACGTGGAAGCCCAGGCGGAACGTGGGGACGCTGGCGGTGAGGAAGCTGCGGTCGGGGTGGGCGACGATGCCGAGGACGGAGGCGGCGACGGCGGCGTCCTCGCCGAAGAAGCGGAAGCGGTAGCCCACCTCGACCATGAGGAGGACGTCCGGGTGGCGGGCCTTGAGGTCCACGACCTGCTGCTCCAGCGGGGTGTAGCCCCTGCCGCCGCCGCCATCGCCGCCGCTAGGGTTCGAC
>NC_057799.1:452810050-452844647 GCF_018294505.1 Triticum aestivum | reverse complement strand
GTCGGTGGTGGGGGCTTGGGGGAGAAGAAGCGGGAGAGTACCTGCTGCTTCGGCTGCTTGGCCATGGCGGTGGCGGTGGGGGCGGGAAACAGGGGCGTGGGCGGCAACGGGGAGAGGTTTTTCAGAGGTTTCTCTCGCGCGGCGAGGAGGCGCGCCACCGATGGGGCCGGAGGCTGGGAACCGGAAGCACCATCTGGCGGTCGCCCCTCGGTCGGTCGTGAGTTCCTGCGCTTCTGCGTTTGATCCTTTTTTTTTCCTTTTTTTTTTAACAATAAACGATATTACTCCATTAGCAACATTTAATATACATAGCACTCATAGGAGGTGAACAACTCAAGTTTTTCCACCATCTCAAGACTCGCAACGTTGATAAAACTACTGCGGTCGATCGTCAGTGCACATGCCTTGTCCTGTACTTTCACACGAGAATGGACCAATTTTTAGCACGTCCTTCTTCTCCATAGTCCACGCAGCAGCCAACAATAGTGTCGTGGCAAGGAAGTCGACGGACGGCTGGCTGGCGTGAACACACGGCAGGATGCCCGGCAGAAAGTGTGACCTGGGGCAAGCTTCGCGCTAGGCAGAAAACAGGCACGCGTAGGATAAACATAAAAGTTTTTATTATATTCATCTTGGATGCCTATCATATTAGGATTAATTTCATAACCAAAGCAAATTACCATGCTGTTCTAAAGACTCTCAAAATAATACAAGTGAAGCATGAGAGTTCATCTATTTCTTTAAAATAAAACCACCACCGTGCTCTAAAAGGATATAAGTGAAGAACTAGAGCAAACAACAAACTACTCCGAAAGATACTCCCTCCGTCCCATAATATAAGAACGTTTTTAACACTACTGTAGTGTTAAAAAACATTCTTATATTATGGGACGGAGGGAGTATTAGTGAAGATCAATGAGTAGTCGAATAATTATGTAACTATGTGAAGACTTTCTAACATTTAAGAATTTCATATCTTGGTATTTTATTCAGACAGCAAGTAAAACAAAAAGAAAATAAAATGACGCTCCAAACAAAACACATGTCATGTGGTGAATAAAAATATAGCTCCAAGTAAAGTTACCGATGAACGAAGACGAAAGAGGGGATGCCATCCGGGGCATCCCCAAGCTTAGGCTCTTGGTTGTCCTTAAAAATTACCTTAGGGTGCCTTGGGCATCCCCAAGCTTAGGCTCTTGCCACTTCTTATTCCATAGTCCATCGAATATTTACCCAAAACTTGAAAACTTCACAACACAAAACTCAACAGAAAACTCGTAAGCTCCGTTAGTATAAGAAAATAAAACCACCACTTAGGTACTGTTCTGTTCTGTACTCATTCTAAATTCATATTGGTGTAATATCTACTTTATTCCAACTTCTCTATGGTTCATACCCTCCGATACTACTCATAGATTCATCAAAATAAGCAAACAACACAATGAAAACAGAATCTATCAAAAACAGAACAGTCTGTAGTAATCTGTATCATTCGAATACTTCTGTAACTCCAAAAATTCTTGTCACATCCTAGTTAGTTCATGCATTAGAGTGTTGCATCATGTCTACATTTCACAGAAACCTGAAATGGGGATGCCAGAAACCCCCAGCACCCCCCCTGGAACAACTAGGGTTTACTAAAATTCTTTTCAATGAACCTGAAATGCCCTTCATAAATGTTCACCACCTTTGGTCTTGGCTAAAACCTCTGCCAAAAATGGTTTCATATTTTTGAAGGCCATCTTGGATTTTTGCACAAGCCATAAGTATTTGCATTTGGGCATTTTAAATGCTATAAATATTTTTGAATGCCCAAATAATCTTGAAGGTATTTTTAGGCTGTTGGGAATAATCTCAAAGGTGCCCCAGAATATTTTCAGGATTTTTCCAAATGAAATAGTATTTTTACTATTTCAAAACACAGTACAGAAATAAATAAAAAGAGAAAAGAATAGAAGGCAGAGAAACTTACCTGGCAGCCCCAGAATATTCTCAAAGATGCCCCAGAATATTTTCAGGATTTTTCCAAATGAAATAGTATTTTTACTATTTCAAAACACAGTACAGAAATAAATAAAAAGAGAAAAGAATAGAAGGCAGAGAAACTTACCTGGCAGCCCACCTGGCGGCCCAGCACTGTGCTGGCCCGCGCCAGTCAGCTGCCTGCTCTCGCCAGAGCAGGCAGAGAGGTGACGCCGGCGAGCGCGAGCTCGCCACCGCGCCACCTGCTTGCCGCCCTCGCCGCGGATGAGCTGGCCGACCTCCCTCGACGCGCCCCGAGCCCCTGGACATCGCCATTCTCCTCCATCGCCTCTCCCTCGCCTTCTTCCCACCATGGCCGACGCCGCCGCAGCCACCTCACCGGAGTAGCCGCGCCCACCGTCGACCTCGCGCCGTACCACCGTGTCCTACAGCACCGTCGTCGCCCACTCCTTCGAGCAAGCCGAGCCCCGAGCGCTCGGTTGCCCCGAAGCTCCGCCACCGACCTCGCCTTCGCCGCTCACCGTCGGTGATCCCCTCCGCCGTCGCCACTGCTACAGCTCGTCTCCGACCTCGCCGCCTGCTCCGTCGCAACCGCCGTGAGCATGGCCACCTTCCCATCCTCTCCTCTCTCTCTCGAGCTCTGTAGCCACCGCACGAAGCTCACCCGTACGCGCCGCCGCACGAGCTCGTCGCCGACGAGGCTCCGGCCATCCAACGGCCACACCACCGTAGCCATTAGCTTCACCGCAACGCCAGGAACCCGTAGCACCCTCGCACGTTCCTCGCCGTGCTCTCTAGCTACGGTTTCAACCACGCCCGTACCCCGGCAGCCGCACGGCTCGTCGCCGGCGTCGATTCCGGCGACCCCGAGCTCCACTACCACCACCAGTCGACGCGGCTCGCCCCCAGCTACACGTAGGTACTCTCCGCCGTCCTTTTGGTCGCCGGAGGAGGGAACCCGCACTCCACCGCCGCGTCTGGACGTCGCCGGCGGCTAAACGCCGGCGAGTCAGCGTGGTTTGACCACGCGTTGACCCCCTAGGGTCACTGACAAGTGGGGCCCGCCTGCTAAATAAATCTGGGTTAGAGTTAAAACTAATTCTAAATAACTAATTACCTAACAGTGACATTGACACAGGGGACCCACACGTCAGGTTTGACCTGGACGACCCCGTTGACTTGCTGACGTCACACTGACGTCAGGCTGATGCAGTAAAGCATTTACTGGAATTATTCTTATATTGGAAATTCCAGAAATTATCACAAACTTCAAAAAAATCATAGAAAATAATCTATAGCTCAGAATGAAAAGATTTATATATGAAAAATGATCAGAAAAATCCATTCTATCCATCTGTACTGGTTTCATGCATGATTAAGCAAGTTAACCTACTGTTTTATACAGAACAAGATAAAGCATTAATATGGGCCATTTATGAACTTGGAATTTGAATCTTTGATTCAAATTAGTCCAAACCCATCTGGTCTTAGTTGCATTAGCCCAACACATCCATCTTGCCATGTCTCATGCATGCATCATATTGTTGCACTTGCTTGGTGTTGATTGTGCTTCGGTATGCTCATCGTGGTAGGTCCTGCCTCTGAGGATATTCACGAGTATCCAACTGAAGGGCAGTATCCCACCACCACTCCGCCAGGCAAGCAACCCATTGATCATTTCGATACAAACCCATCTTCTCGCTTCTGCTCTCGTTTACTGCATTAAGACAACGCGATTCAAACTGCTGTGTGTTGCGGTAGTTGAACCCACTTTCCTTTGCATGACCTGTCATTGCCACAGTAACTAGATGAAACCCACTAGCATGTGTAGGAGTTGATTGAGCCATGTTGTGTGTTCCTACAATGCTATGCTTAGAGTTGTGTCAGGTCTGGCTCATCAGGGTGATGAACTAGAGTGAAAGTGTGTGTGTCGGTAAAGGGAGTAAAGTGTTGAATACGATTTGGTAAAGGTATCGATGGGAGGCCATGTAGGAGTACATGGTGGGTTGTTTCATTGAGACCGTCCCTAAGAACTGAGATCTGTATGCGTGATTTAAGATTCAGCTACTACCACACATTGGGCCCGAAACCAATGGACCCCCTCGGCTTCTTATTCACCCTTGTCCTCTGTCCAGGAGTTGCACGTAGTTTCTGGTGTTTGTAGTAAGCTGGAGGCCGTGGACAGCGCTGACCAAGGGGTGGGCTGTGATGCGGTAGGCTCGTGGCACGGTGTACCGAGTCGCCCGTTTGGTGTCCGGGAACCCTGCACACATCGTTTGGGGCCGTATGTGGAAACCTCGGCCGGACTCCCTGCGGATGGAACCTAAATAGGCGATAAACCTGGACTAGAGACTCGAGTGTTTAGGTAGGCTGTGGCCGACACCCACATTGGGCTTCCGCTTGAAGGTTGCCGAGTACACGTCGTGTAGCGACGATAAGTGGTGAGAGCGTGTGTGACGAAGTACACCCCTGCAGGGTATGAAACTATTCGAATAGCCGCGTCCGCGGTAAAGGACTACTTGGTCGCTTATGCAGTTCATAGACAAGTAAATGGATACTACTAAAAGCCTCAAGATAAGTGTGAGTACCGCGGATGGCCCTCTCGTTGGATGACGAGGGAGGATCCACGGTGGAGTATTGAGATGGTGATTAGTGGACTCGTGTGCGAAAACTATTTCACAAGTGGTGTATCATAGGATAGCTTAGCCAAGAGTCAAAGCTGGCTTGCTGCAATAACCCCACTACCTTCTTGAGAATGAACATGTATAGTAGGATCTGTTGTAAGACTTGCTGAGTACCTTTGTACTCATGTTGCTTTAATTACTGTTTTCAGACGACAACACCGCCCCTTCTGACGGGTTCTACGTAGAACTCGACGACGACGAGTGACGCGCCACCCAGGTGGTGATCTAGGCTTGTGAAGGGCCTATGTAGATAGACAGGCTTCGTCAAGCCTTCTTTCTTTCTAGTGTCTGTACCCAGATAGTTTGCTTCCGCATGTGCTTGTATGATTGTATGACTTGAGTGTCGGGTCATGTGACCCCTATCTGTATGAACAAGTTATGTAAGGCTCTCCGGAGCCCTTTAAATAAAATACTTGAGTTGTAGAGTTTTGTTGTGATGCCATGTTGTATTTGCACATATCGAGCATATTGTGTGTATGTTTGAAATGCTTGGTATGTGTGGGATCCGACAATCTAGTTGTTTATCTTTAGCAGCCTCTCTTATGGGGAAATGTAGTCTGGTGCCTCCTTGAGCCATAGTAGTCCGCTACAGCCCGGTTCACCGGAGTCCTGCTAGCCCAGCACTACTGCTCTGGACACCTGACTGGCCGGCATGTGAATCATATCGTTCCTGTGTCTGTCCCTTCGGGGAAATGTCACGCGGTGACATCCGGAGTCCTGCCTAGCCTGCTACAGCCCGGGTTCCCGGAGTCCTGTTAGCCCAGTGCTACAGCCCGGACTCACACGCTGCTGACCGACACGTTCGATGTTGATTCATGTATGCCTGTCCCCATACGTTAGTGCCGCTTTGGGTTCACGACTAGCCATGTCGGCCCGGGTTCTCTGTCGTATGGATGCTAGCGACATTATCATATACGTGAGCCAAAAGGCGCAAACGGTCCCGGGCCATGGTAAGGCGACACCCGTGGGAGTACCGTGCGTGAGGCCGCAATGTTATATGAGGTGTTACAGGCTAGATCGGTGTGATTTGGAATCGGGGTCCTGACAGCGTTGGCATCAGAGCCGGACTGCCTGTAGGTGCGATAAGCCGAACTGGTCGATGTCGAGTCTAGAAATGCTTTAGTTATATGTAGGGGAATTGATTGTGGGAGGGAACGTAAGGTGATTTTACTCCTTTACCTCATGTCCTCTGATCTGAGTCATACTCTTCTCATTCTACGCGGGTTAAGGACTAGGCTCTCTCCTCTCTATCAGGTTCACGTGTTACTAGTCCGTAGTAACTTATAGGATTGTTGGTTCCATGCTTCGGTTCAGTTTCTATTACCTTGGTATGTTGTCGGTTGAACCAGAACCTTGACATGATGTTGTTGAGTGGTATTGCAAACTGTTGCGAATGTCTCAAATCCTTTTTCGAGCATTTACAGTCGTTATGCTGTCCGAATTCTCCTAGAAATACTAATGCCTTGCATTATTTCGTGCTTTCAGATGGCCACCCGTTCCCAGAACCAAGTGGTTCGTCTGACCCGGTGCATCGGCGTACCTGGTCACGCGGCCACGTTGGTCCGAGTGATGGTTGAGACAGGCTATCGTTGGTATCCCGAGTATACCGTCGAGGAGCAGTTCCGAGACTTTAATCAAAGTCAATATCTTTGCACCGTCAGGATTTACCCATCCTACCTTGGAGCCACTGAACCCCTCCATTGCTCTTATGGACTTGGGGTTACTGTCGAGATGTCCGTGCAGGACGCAGCTTACTCAATGATGACTATCATGCGAGCCAGAACTGCCTTGCTTCAGAACACCGACTTCTGCTATATGCCAGCAGCACTCCCTGGGGCACAGGGGTACTATCAGGCCACTTACTGTGATTCTACCCATGAGGGCTCACTACTCCGTACCACCACCGAGATGCTTGAGGACAAGGACCGTGAGAATCGTGCCTTGCGAATGGAGATCTTTAATGCTCGTGCTGATCACTGGGCCACCCTGACACGGTTTGCACCTGCCGTGCAAGCTGGGTTTATGGACATGAGGGACATATACCCCGTGCGATCTGGTCTGCCAGAATGTATGGAATGGCGTGATGTAGGAGGCATCACCCCTCCTCGTGGACCCCGTCTGCCACCGTTTGTTGGACCAAGGCCACACCCGAGTCCCTATGGACCGCAGGCTCCACAGGACCGTCTGTTTCCGGATGATCATGTTCAGCTTCCAGGACATGGTGGTGACTTCTATGAGGATTACTACGGGGACGTCTGAGTTGGTAGTAGTTCTACTAGTAATGTAACAGTTGTAATCTCCACAGTCCTGCGTGTCTTGTGGGATACGACTTGGTGTGTATCACGTTCCAGAGGTGTAGAAAAAAATAATGTATAGGAGCTTGGAATGCCTCTGATGAGATGTATCGTCTTTCATCGTAGTTGTACCTTAGCCTGGGCTTGTACTAAACTATGTATGGCGTGTATGACCGTTGGTGTATGTATGTAGCTATGCTACCATGTCATACTGATGGTCATCTCTGCATTCCGTGTTATCCATTACATTCCGCTTTTCCCTATCAAGATTTAGCCATCCTCGTCTAAACCGCTGCTTTGTTTCTCCTAGGATGGTTAACACCCGCAACAACCCTGCTGTCCAGGCGCAGGATGAAGCCAATGCAGCCAGGGCGGAGGATCTGCCCCAACCGCCTTCACTAGCCGACGTTATGCTGGAGGTAGAAAGAAACAAGCGTGAGACTAACCGCTTGCTAGAGCGAATTGAGCAGAATACTGCACGTCACCAGAGGAACGACCTGGTGTCCATCAATGACTTTATCAAGCTGTACCCACCGAAGTTCAACCACTCCGTCGAGCCCCTTGATGCGGATGATTGGCTTCGCAGCATCACCCATAAGCTACGTTCTGCCAACGTAGCCGAAGCTGATAAGGTTACCTACGCTGCCTATCACCTCGAAGGCCCTGCTAGCCTTTGGTGGGAGAACTTTGAGGCTATGCGCCCAGCTGGCCAAATCACTACTTGGGCTGAATTCAGTGAGGCTTTCCGTGAGCATCACATTCCGGAGGGTCTCATGGATCGTAAGCGGGAGGAATTCTGCAACTTCACCCAAGGCAGACTGACCGTGGATGCATACAGCCGTGAGTTTGGAAATCTAGCACGCTATGCTCCTGAAGAGGTATCCACCGACGCCAAGAAGCAGGCAAGGTTCCGCAAGGGACTTAGCCCCGAGCTTCGCCGTGATCTCCGTCTGCATGAGTGCACCTCTTTCCAGAAGTTGGTCAATAAGGCCATCAGTGCCGAGACAGGACAAACTGACTATGACGCTACACGCAAGCACTCTCGTGATTTTGGTTCCTCATCTGGCTCCGGATCCCAGAAGCGCCGGGTCTGGATTCCAAATACTGCTCTGCCACCCAGGTTCACTCCGAGGCCATCCTTCGAGGCGCCTCGCCCCAACCAGCAGCATGCACCGCCCAAGGTTTATGGTGGCCCCGCTGCTAATGCTGCTCCACGCCCCAATATTGTGACATGCTTCAAGTGTGGAGAAACGGGTCACTATCTGCGCGAGTGCCCCCGAAACAACCTCAATCAACCTGGACAGTCCGTTGGCCGTGGTAAGCCAGCAGGAAAGACTTACTACGCTAAGCCAGCCACCACTGCACGTGGCCATGTCAACTATGTTTCAGCTGAAGAAACTCATGAGGATCCCAACGGCGTCCTTGGTACGCTCCTTGTTAATTGCCATCCGGCAACTGTTCTTTTCGATACTGGAGCATCTCATTCATTTATCTCTGAGAGCTATGCTCGATTACACAACACCACATTCTGCGACATGCCCACTTCCATGGTAATCCAAACCCCTGGTTTTAAGTGGCAAACCTCTAAGATAAGCCATGGCAATGAAATTCTTGTTGACAGACTGGTCTTCCTTGCATCACTAATAGCTCTCAAGTCCTCGGGCATAAACATCATCTTGGGTATGGACTGGATGTCAGCCCATTATGCTAAAATTGATTGCTCTACTAGCACTGTTCAACTTACCCATCCGTCGGGCAAGACAGTCAATGTTTTGACCCGAGTGTCTAAGCGTCAGCTCTACTCATTAAATGCCAACCCTCTTCCAGACCTCGAAGATGTGCCGGTAGTCCGTGACTTCCCGGATGTCTTCCCTGAAGAACTGCCAGGTATCCCACCTGACAGGGATGTTGAGTTCGTGATAGACCTCGTTCCAGGAACCGTCCCAATCTCTAGAAGACCCTATAAGATGGCACCCCTAGAGCTAGCCGAGCTTAAGAAACAACTCGATGAGTCCTTGAAAAAGGGTTTCATCCGTCCTAGTTTTTCTCCGTGGGCTTGCCCCGTCCTCTTCGTCAAGAAGAAGGATGGTACGGATCGGATGGTTGTAGATTACCGACCTGTCAACCTAGTCACAATCAAGAACAAGTATCCGCTTCCCAGGATCAACGACCTGTATGATCAGCTCGCTGGATCCTCAGTCTTCTCTAAAATGGATTTGAGGTTGGGCTACCATCAAATCAAAATCAAGAACGGGGACATTCCTAAAACGGCCTTTGTTACTCGTTATGGCCAATACGAGTATACAGTCATGTCCTTCGGGTTAACCAATGCTCCAGCCACCTTCTCTCGGTTAATGAACTCAATCTTCATGGAGTATTTGGATAAATTCGTCGTAGTATACCTCGATGATATACTCATCTACTCCAAGAACGAGGCAGAACATGCCGAGCATCTAAGGCTAGTACTAACGAAACTTCGAGAGCATCGCCTTTATGCTAAATTCTCCAAGTGTGAATTCTGGTTGCCAGAAGTGACCTACCTAGGCCACGTGATCTCTGGTAAAGGTATTGCTGTCAATCCCGAGCGAGTTCAAGCCATCCTTGACTGGACTCCCCCTGAAACGGTTAAACAAGTTCGTAGTTTCCTTGGCTTAGCGAGCTACTGCCGTCGCTTCGTCGAGAACTTCTCCAAGGTTGCTAAACCTCTAACCGAACTCCTCAAGAAAGATAAAAAGTTCGAGTGGACCCCACAGTGCGAGTTCAGTTTTCAGGAACTGAAAAGACGCCTGACATCTGCCCCCGTACTCGTACCACCAGATTTTTCCAAGGATTTTGTTATCTATTGCGACGCCTCGCGACAAGGACTAGGTTGCATACTCATGCAAGACCGTCATGTGATTGCCTACGCTTCCCGACAGTTGCGTCCACATGAGGATAATTATCCCACACATGATCTAGAGCTTGCAGCCGTAGTCCATGCACTCAAAACATGGCGACATTACCTTCTCGGTAATCGTTGCGAGATTTTCACCGACCACCAGAGTCTGAAATACATCTTCACCCAACCGGATCTGAATCTCAGGCAAAGACGTTGGGTCGAGTTGATCTCAGACTACGACTTAGAAATAACTTACACCCCGGGCAAAGCCAATGTCATGGCTGATGCGCTAAGCCGTAAATCCTATTGTAACAACTTGATGTTACAACAAAGCCAACCACTTCTCCACGAGGAATTCTGCAAGCTTAACCTTCACATTGTTCCTCAAGGATTTCTATCCACCCTGGTGGCGAAACCTACCCTTACGGATCAGATCATCAAAGCTCAGAAGGTAGATCCGGGGATCTCCCGTATTAAGAGGAACATCAAGAAAGGAGTTGCGGATTGTTTCTCCGTTGATGACCAAGGTGTCGTGTTCTTTGGAGACCGTCTAGTGGTTCCAAAGGTACGCAACCTGAGGCGATTGATCCTTAAGGAAGCTCATGAATCTCCTCTCACCATTCATCCCGGTAGTACTAAAATGTATCAAGACCTACGCCAGAGGTTTTGGTGGACTAGGATGAAGAGAGAAATTGCTCAATACATTGCTAACTGCGACGTCTGCCGACGTGTTAAAGCAGAGCATCAACGACCTGCTGGCACCCTTCAGCCTCTGGCTATTCCTGAATGGAAATGGGATAAAATCGGTATGGATTTCATTACCGGGTTTCCCAGGACCAAGAGAGGGAATAATGCTATCTTCGTTGTTGTCGATCGTCTTTCCAAAGTAGCCCACTTCCTACCTGTTCGTGAGAGTATAACCGCTAGCCAGCTAGCAGACTTGTACATCTCCCGAATAGTGTCTCTTCATGGTGTTCCATTGGAAATTAACTCAGACCGTGGAAGTCTCTTCACCTCTCGATTTTGGGAAAGTTTCCAAAATGCTATGGGAACTCGTCTCTCTTTTAGCACCGCTTTTCACCCTCAATCAAGTGGTCAGGTAGAACGAGTTAATCAAATTCTGGAGGATATGCTCCGAGCTTCTGTCATCTCTTTCGGCATGGATTGGGAGAAATGCCTCCCATTCGCCGAGTTCGCTTATAATAATAGTTACCAAGCTAGCTTGGGCAAAGCCCCTTTCGGGGTTCTCTATGGACGAAAATGTCGAACGCCTCTTAACTGGTCAGAAACCGGGGAAAGACAACTCTTTGGCCCGGATATGATCCAGGAAGCAGAAGAGCAGGTTCGCATTATTCGTGAGAAATTGAAAACAGCCCAATCTCGCCAAAAGAGCCATTATGATCGCAAACATAAGGCTATGACTTTTGAGCTTGACGAGAAGGCTTACCTTCGGGTGACTCCTTTAAAGGGAACCCACCGATTCGGTATCAAAGGCAAATTGGCCCCTCGCTACATTGGACCCTTTCGCATTCTTGCCAAGCGAGGAGAAGTTGCCTACCAATTGGAACTACCTCCGCATCTTTCCAAGGTTCATGATGTGTTCCACGTATCTCAACTCAGGCGTTGCTTCTCGGATCCTATCCGTGGAGTGGACCACGAAACGCTTGATCTCCAAGATAATCTCACATATCGGGAATATCCCGTTCGCATCCTTGATCAAGCCGAGCGTACCACTCGACGCCAAAACATCAAGTTTCTCAAAGTTCAATGGTCACACCATTCCGAGAAAGAAGCTACCTGGGAAAGGGAGGATCGTCTTCGACTTGAGTACCCCACCTTCTTTCCAACGGATCCTAAATCTCGGGACGAGATTCTTTTGAGTGGGGGTGAGTTGTCACATCCTAGTTAGTTCATGCATTAGAGTGTTGCATCATGTCTACATTTCACAGAAACCTGAAATGGGGATGCCAGAAACCCCCAGCACCCCCCCTGGAACAACTAGGGTTTACTAAAATTCTTTTCAATGAACCTGAAATGCCCTCCATAAATGTTCACCACCTTTGGTCTTGGCTAAAACCTCTGCCAAAAATGGTTTCATATTTTTGGAGGCCATCTTGGATTTTTGCACAAGCCATAAGTATTTGCATTTGGGCATTTTAAATGCTATAAACATTTTCAAATGCCCAAATAATCTTGAAGGTATTTTTAGGCTGTTGGGAATAATCTCAAAGGTGCCCCAGAATATTTTCAGGATTTTTCCAAATGAAATAGTATTTTTACTATTTCAAAACACAGTACAGAAATAAATAAAAAGAGAAAAGAATAGAAGGCAGAGAAACTTACCTGGCAGCCCACCTGGCGGCCCAGCACTGTGCTGGCCCGCGCCAGTCAGCTGCATGCTCTCGCCAGAGCAGGCAGAGAGGTGAAGCCGGCGAGCGCGAGCTCGCCACCGCGCCACCTGCTTGCCGCCCTCGCCGCGGATGAGCTGGCCGACCTCCCTCGACGCGCCCCGAGCCCCTGGACATCGCCATTCTCCCCCATCGCCTCTCCCTCGCCTTCTTCCCACCATGGCCGACGCCGCCGCAGCCACCTCGCCGGAGTAGACGCGCCCACCGTCGACCTCGCGCCGTACCACCGTGTCCTACAGCACCGCCGTCGCCCACTCCTTCGAGCAAGCCGAGCCCCGAGCGCTCGGTTGCCCCGAAGCTCCGCCACCGACCTCGCCTTCGCCGCTCACCGTCGGAGATCCCCTCCGCCGTCGCCACTGCTACAGCTCGTCTCCGACCTCGCCGCCTGCTCCGTCGCAACCGCCGTGAGCATGGCCACCTTCCCATCCTCTCCTCTCTCTCTCGAGCTCTGTAGCCACCGCACGAAGCTCACCCGTACGCGCCGCCGCATGAGCTCGTCGCCGACGAGGCTCCGGCCATCCAACGGCCACACCACCATAGCCATTAGCTTCACCGCAACGCCAGGAACCCGTAGCACCCTCGCACGTTCCTCGCCGTGCTCTCTAGCTACGGTTTCAACCACGCCCGTACCCCGGCAGCCGCACGGCTCGTCGCCGGCGTCGATTCCGGCGACCCCGAGCTCCACTACCACCACCAGTCGACGCGGCTCGCCCCTAGCTACACGTAGGTACTCTCCGCCGTCCTTTTGGTCGCCGGAGGAGGGAACCCGCACTCCACCGCCGCGTCTGGACGTCGCCAGCGGCTAAACGCCGGCGAGTCAGCGTGGTTTGACCACGGGTTGACCCCCCAGGGTCACTGACAAGTGGGGCCCGCCTGCTAAATAAATCTGGGTTAGAGTTAAAACTAATTCTAAATAACTAATTACCTAACAGTGACACTGACACAGGGGACCCACACGTCAGGTTTGACCTGGACGACCCCGTTGACTTGCTGACGTCACACTGACGTCAGGCTGACGCAGTAAAGCATTTACTGGAATTATTCTTATATTGGAAATTCCAGAAATTATCACAAACTTCAAAAAAATCATAGAAAATAATCTATAGCTCAAAATGAAAAGATTTATATATGAAAAATGATCAGAAAAATCCATTCTATCCATCTGTACTGGTTTCATGCATGATTAAGCAAGTTAACCTACTGTTTTATACAGAACAAGATAAAGCATTAATATGGGCCATTTATGAACTTGGAATTTGAATCTTTGATTCAAATTAGTCCAAACCCATCTGGTCTTAGTTGCATTAGCCCAACACATCCATCTTGCCATGTCTCATGCATGCATCATATTGTTGCACTTGCTTGGTGTTGATTGTGCTTCGGTATGCTCATCGTGGTAGGTCCTGCCTCCGAGGATATTCACGAGTATCCAACTGAAGGGCAGTATCCCACCACCACTCCGTCAGGCAAGCAACCCATTGATCATTTCGATACAAACCCATCTTCTCGCTTCTGCTCTCGTTTACTGCATTAAGACAACGCGATTCAAACTGCTGTGTGTTGCGGTAGTTGAACCCACTTTCCTTTGCATGACCTGTCATTGCCACAGTAACTAGATGAAACCCACTAGCATGTGTAGGAGTTGATTGAGCCATGTTGTGTGTTCCTACAATGCTATGCTTAGAGTTGTGTCAGGTCTGGCTCATCAGGGTGATGAACTAGAGTGAAAGTGTGTGTGTCGGTAAAGGGAGTAAAGTGTTGAATACGATTTGGTAAAGGTATCGATGGGAGGCCATGTAGGAGTACATGGTGGGTTGTTTCATTGAGACCGTCCCTAAGAACTGAGATCTGTATGCATGATTTAAGATTCAGCTACTACCACACATTGGGCCCGAAACCAATGGACCCCCTCGGCTTCTTATTCACCCTTGTCCTCTGTCCAGGAGTTGCACGTAGTTTCTGGTGTTTGTAGTAAGCTGGAGGCCGTGGACAGCGCTGACCAAGGGGTGGGCTGTGATGCGGTAGGCTCGTGGCACGGTGTACCGAGTCGCCCGTTTGGTGTCCGGGAACCCTGCACACATCGTTTGGGGCCGTATGTGGAAACCTCGGCCGGACTCCCTGCGGATGGAACCTAAATAGGCGATAAACCTGGACTAGAGACTCGAGTGTTTAGGTAGGCTGTGGCCGACACCCACGTTGGGCTTCCGCTTGAAGGTTGCCGAGTACACGTCGTGTAGCGACGATAAGTGGTGAGAGCGTGTGTGACGAAGTACACCCCTGCAGGGTATGAAACTATTCGAATAGCCGCGTCCACGGTAAAGGACTACTTGGTCGCTTATGCAGTTCATAGACAAGTAAATGGATACTACTAAAAGCCTCAAGATAAGTGTGAGTACCGCGGATGGCCCTCTCGTTGGATGACGAGGGAGGATCCACGGTGGAGTATTGAGATGGTGATTAGTGGACTCGTGTGCGAAAACTATTTCACAAGTGGTGTATCGTAGGATAGCTTAGCCAAGAGTCAAAGCTGGCTTGCTGCAATAACCCCACTACCTTCTTGAGAATGAACATGTATAGTAGGATCTGTTGTAAGACTTGCTGAGTACCTTTGTACTCATGTTGCTTTAATTACTGTTTTCAGACGACAACACCGCCCCTTCTGACGGGTTCTACGTAGAACTCGACGACGACGAGTGACGCGCCACCCAGGTGGTGATCTAGGCTTGTGAAGGGCCTATGTAGATAGACAGGCTTCGTCAAGCCTTCTTTCTTTCTAGTGTCTGTACCCAGACAGTTTTCTTCCGCATGTGCTTGTATGATTGTATGACTTGAGTGTCGGGTCATGTGACCCCTATCTGTATGAACAAGTTATGTAAGGCTCTCTGGAGCCCTTTAAATAAAATACTTGAGTTGTAGAGTTTTGTTGTGATGCCATGTTGTATTTGCACATATCGAGCATATTGTGTGTATGTTTGAAATGCTTGGTATGTGTGGGATCCGACAATCTAGTTGTTTATCTTTAGCAGCCTCTCTTATGGGGAAATGTAGTCTGGTGCCTCCTTGAGCCATAGTAGTCCGCTACAGCCCGGTTCACCGGAGTCCTGCTAGCCCAGCACTACTGCTCTGGACACCTGACTGGCCGGCATGTGAATCATATCGTTCCTGTGTCTGTCCCTTCGGGGAAATGTCACGCGGTGACATCCGGAGTCCTGCCTAGCCTGCTACAGCCCGGGTTCCCGGAGTCCTGTTAGCCCAGTGCTACAGCCCGGACTCACACGCTGCTGACCGACACGTTCGATGTTGATTCATGTATGCCTGTCCCCATACGTTAGTGCCGCTTTGGGTTCACGACTAGCCATGTCGGCCCGGGTTCTCTGTCATATGGATGCTAGCGACATTATCATATACGTGAGCCAAAAGGCACAAACGGTCCCGGGCCATGGTAAGGCGACACCCGTGGGAGTACCGTGCGTGAGGCCGCAATGTTATATGAGGTGTTACAGGCTAGATCGGTGTGATTTGGAATCGGGGTCCTGACAATTCTGAAATAAATTAGTGGACCTGAGAAATTTGTCTATTAATCATCTGCAAAAAGAATCAACCTAATAGCACTCTCCAGTAAAAAAATGGCAACTAATCTCGTGAGCGCAAAAGTTTCTATTTTTTTGCAGCAAGATCATAAAGACTTCACCCAAGTCTTCCCAAAGGTTCTACTTGGCACAAACACTAATTAAAACATAAAACCACATCTAACCAGAGGCTAGATGAATTATTTATTACTAAACAGGAACAAAAAGCAAGGAACAAAAATAAGATTGGGTTGCCTCCCAACAAGCGCTAACGTTTAACGCCCCTAGCTAGGCATGATGATTTCAATGATGCTCACATAAAAGATAAGAATTAAAACATAAAGAGAGCATCAGGAAGAATATGACTAGCACAACTCTAACCCGCTTCCTATGCATAGGGATTTTTTGTGAGCAAACAACTTATGGGAACAATAATCAACTAGCATAGGAAGGCAAAACAAGCATAACTTCAAAACTTTAAGCACATGGAGAGGAAACTTGATATTATTGCAATTCCTACAAGCATATATTCCTCCCTCATAATAATTTTCGGTAGCATCATGAATGAATTCAACAATATAACCATCACATAAAGCATTCTTTTCATGATCTACAAGTATAGAATTTTTATTACTCTCCACATAAGCAATTTTCTCCTCGTTCGGAATAGTGAGAGTATCATAGGAAACTCGGATACTATAAATTGTTTCCACATTGAAAGAATAAAGTTCAGAAAAAGGATAATCATAATCATGACAAGTTTTATAAATATAATCATCACTACTTTTTATAGCATAAGTATCATCACAATAATTATCATAAGTAGCAACTTTGTTCTCATCATAATCGATTGAAACCTCTTCCAAGATAGTGGAATCATTACTAAATAAAGTCATGACCTCTCCAAATCCACTTTTATAATTATCACAATAATATTAAACACCCTCCAAAATAGTGGGATCATTACTTCCTAAAGTTGACACTCTTCCAAACACACTTTCATCAATATAATCATCATAAGTAGGAGGCATGCTATCATCATAATAAACTTGCATATCAAAACTTGGGGGACTAAAAATATCATCTTTATTAAACATAGCATCCCCAAGCTTGGCACAAACATTAATTGAAGCAAATAAATTCTCGAACATGTCATTCTCATCAAACATAGCATCCCCAAGCTTGGGCCTTTCCATATCATAGGCATAATCACTCTCATCATTAATAGTATGGATAGCACCAATAGTATAGCAATTATCATCATCACAATGAGTAATAGAAGCATCACCATAGTTAACCCGGAGATGGAGTTAGACGGGACGCCGGACCGGGCGGGTCACATGGAGTTGGTTGCACGGGCGACTTGACGAGGCAGAGCATGACCGACAACGCAGGGCGGAGGCCCCGTGAAGCCAACGGGAGCAGCGGGTTGAGGCCACAGCAGAAAACAGCGACCGGAGGCGGTGGCTTGAAGAGATGAATCGGCCAAGGCGTTGTAAGCCGGCGCGGACGAGCGAGTCAATCGCAAGCGCAGTAAGCCGTGCGGACGGGCGAGTCAACCATGTCATGTTGATGTAGTGAACAATTGTCGTGCCTCAAAAATATCACAAGCCAGAGTAATTGTTCCTTGACAAAAACAATATGTGCTAATAAAATAGACCTTAAATGGATATCACCTGATATGTTAGGTCGGAAATTATCCGCCGCGGAGTTGATGATCACCACGGTGACGCTGAAATCAACCACGGCTGAGTCGGCCGCAGGAGTAGACAGATGAGCCGGCCACGGTGTTGTAAGCCAGCGTGGTCACGCGAGGCAATTGTAGGCACGGTCCCGGCGAGTCGAAGTAGTCCGGGCCGCAGGGGCGGCGTCTTGTGCATGTCCAGTGAGCAATTTGACGTAGTGCGGATGTAGACGCGACCTCCAATGACAGCACGCGAAGACCGGATCATACTTTGGCCATGAGTTAATTGACCTGTGTGCATAATAGCATACCTCGAAAAAAAAAATCTTTTGATGATATATAATTGTATCAAGTAAGAGTTTAGAAAAATAGAACCTGATTGTTTTTTGTTTGGCAAGTCAACAGAACCCCTCTTTGGCTCAGGGCAGCGAAGTAGGGTCGCAGGGTCGCAGAGATGGCGGCTTAAAGCGTAGCACCTGGCGCGGCTCAGCAGAGATCCTCTGGGTCATGTTGACCTTTTTTCTCCAGAAATACTTTTCTTCCAGTAATCATCTCCATGACGCCATATGCATAAGTGTCAACTTTTGTAATTACCTTCCCTGTAGTAGTGTATTCAGGCGCAAGGTATCCAAGTGTCTCCTCGTCTGATGGAAAAAATCCAGACGAACTTCAAATCGCTGGCATCTGGCGTTTGATGATGATAGCAGCAGACTTAAACTAAAGCATCTGTACTTGTACTCCGATTTAATGGCCATCTCGTGGGTAACATCAACCTTTAGATCTCATGTAGGTAGCATATAGTACTTTTGTACCCATCTCCTTTGACGTTCGTAGCACGTCCCTCACGGACGTGAGGCAGTGAAGGAAAGGCGACTTAAGGCCGCGACGTCTTGGAAGCGGAGACCGCTTGGAAGCGTGGGTGTAGAGACGGCCCGGAGCGGCACGACTCAGAGCCGGCTCGAGACTGCGGCGATGACTCATAGTGCGGCTGTAGAAGTGACGACGGCGGTCGGCGGCTCAACGAGGCCGAGCAAGGGGCTGCTCGAGGCAGTGAAGGCGAGCCGGCGAAGCAAGAGCGAGGCCATGGTGGCTCCAGACGGGCGGCTGTTGCGGAGCTGACCTGCCCAAGCTAGTGAGGCGGAGGCAGGCCGGTCTAGCACCGGCGGCGACTCGGCAGTGGTGGCTGAAACTAGCCATAGGGGCGGACGACCGGCAAAGCAACAACAACTCGACGGCTTGGCGGGCGAGGTGGTGGAGGCAGGCCGGTTCTGGCCCCAGCGGCAGCTCGGTGATGGCGGTTGAAGCCAGCCGCAGGGACGGACGACCGGCGGAGCAACGGCGGCTCGAAGACGGAATCTACCTCCGAATTGTGGGTTTTTTTTAACTGTTGGCACAGTCCGACTTGGTCCCGGTACTTTTCCATGCTGTACACAGCCACCGTGTAATGAGAGGAACAGATTCCAACGCAGCTGTACGTCCACTTGATTTCTTTATACGATCTGCAATTCTGAGCGAGGAACAGTGACCACACTGGGTCCCTGTTGGTCTGGGCGATTTGTACCTCATATCCATTGATCTTTTTGATTCCTCCAATCAGGTTTCTAGCGGCAACTTTTGAGCAGGCGCTTTACGAATCCACCTCAGGATAATCCTCATACAAACCAATCTCAGACATAGCTTTTAGCTGACCAAGGTAGTGCCCGATGGATTTCCTATTAATCGCAGCGACTTGTGACTCTGTTAATCTCGGCGACTTGTAGTGGCGCACCGATGTTGCCCTAACTTTTTTGAACTTAAATTTCACATATCGTAAAGCTGGACCAATGAACACAAAGCTGACGCGGATCCTCCTCGGGTGTTTCTTCATCCGGAAAATTACGAACTTCTTGATCCCTGGGAGAGATCCCTCCAAGAACTCAACACCACTGTGCGCGAGCCCCACGGTGGGCGCCAACTGTCGTGGAATTGTCACGGCAGATGTCCTAGGGTGAGGACTTAGTCGTGAGGCCAACGCATCTATGTAGTAGCTTGAGAGGGGTTGAGCGGAATCGAGAGACGCAACACAAGACAAGGGTTTAGACAGCTTCGGGCCCCGGGAAACATCATCCGGTAATAACCCTACATGCTGTTTGAGGCTAGATCTCATTACGCTCATGAGGGAGTCACCGTAAACCGGCTCTCCTCTAATTGTGTCTAGCCCTAGAGATTATTGATTGTTGCCTGTCCCTCTTTGGGGAGCCCTGCCCCTCCTTATATATGTTGAAGGGGCGGGTTACATGTGGAGTCCTATTAGGATTAGGACTAGTCTATCTCTAATACAAACCGGATACAAGTCCTGGTCTTAACTCCTTGTAAGGTAAAATATTCCTCACGCCTTTCCTCTTAAACCGGCCCACCATAATCATGAGCCGGCCTTCTGGGCCTTGGGCCTTGTCACCGTCTGTCCCGCCCGCCGGGTTACCAGTGAATCATAATGTCTAGGAAGGTTGCTTGTAAACCGCCAGGTCAGGGCGGGTTGCCAGTGAATCGCCAAGTGTCAGCAGGATCTCAAATAAACCGCCAAGTCCGGCCGGGTTATACTTCCGGCCATTTTACGCCGCGGGGTATATCCCCGATAGGAGGCATACCTTTTTACCTTTGCTTCTCCGTCTTTTCTTTTTCTTCTTCACATCAAGTGTGAGTTTAATCCTCTTTTTGGAGCTCCTTATTAATGAGATTGGTTGAATAGAAGGCTCCTCCTTGTTACCTGATTCATCATAAAAAATAATAGGAAGATATTGGGAAGTCTCTTCCCTTTCATTAGTATTCCCTTCATCTTCTATTTGTTTTCTTGTCTTTATGTAGTTGGCAATATAAGGATTTTCAATGCAATTCACCGCACAATACATAAAATTTCTTCTAGATCAAAATCAAGAAATCTGTCAAGATTAAATTTTGGAATACCCTCAGTTATACGTTTCATTTCTTCATACCCCAAAAGAAGACTAAGCTCTTTATGATGCTCAAAAGTAATCAAGTTATCACAATTTTTAGACATGATTTGCTCATGAAACAAATAGCATTGGAGCTTTAAATGACCATGTTCATTGCAAAGTTCACAAGGATGGCGATAAATATTGAATCTTTCAGCACAATCATCTAGCCTTTCTTGCAACCATTTAGTTTCCAAATACTTATGCCTCTTGCAAAATCTATCTTCCCTATTTGGTGTGTACTTGCAAGCTCTATGTATTCCAAAAAAGTTGACATGCTTATAAGAGACATTTTCATCATGACTAGTGCAATCATCATTAGTACTATGGATATTCAAAGAATTCATACTAACAACATTGCAATCATGCTCATCATTCAAATATTTAGTGCCAAACATTCTAATGCATTCTTCTTCTAACATTTTGGCACAATTATCGGAATCTGTTGAGGATATGACCATTAGAGTCACCCGCCCAGGAGGGGCCGGGTTACGTCATAATGACCATCACGTGAAGCCTAGTACCAAGCTTGAGGATGGCGGATCAATAATGGGCTTAAGACCCGGAGGCGGCTTAAGGCCCGTAGTGATAACCCGCCGTTATGGCAAGACTTGTAATGTAAGGCAAGAGTAGTTAAGAGTCTGAGCCGGATACTGTTGTAAGCCGGCCGGGACTCCGAGAGCCGCGGGGCGTCAACCTCTCTATATAAAGGGATGACCCGGCGGCGGTTCAGGACGAGAGACAACAGATCGAGAGCCAGGCATAGCAATTAAGCTCCCTGGTCATCAAAAGCCTAAGTAATACCACCTCAACTGGACGTAGGCTTTTACCTTCACCGTAAGGGGCCGAACCAGTATAACCCTCGTGTTCCTTGTCCCGCTTAACCCCTTTAAGCTTCCTAGTTGCGATGGCTCCACGACTAAGTCCTTGCACGAGGACATCTGCCGTGACAATTCCACGACAGTTGGCGCCCACCGTGGGGCCAGCGCACGGTGGATTTGAGTTCTTGAAGGGCAGCTTCGAAGGGCTCAAGGGATACGCTGTGGGCCGGATGACCAAGAGTCGTCGCGGCAAGCTCTACATTGACGATGCAAACTGGGGCCCCGACGCTGGCTCAATCGAGTACGGGTACCGGGTCCCCTTCGGTGGAATCCATGTCTTTATTGGCAAGATTGGTGAGCCGGGCCTTGAGCCGGACCTCTACGCCGATCTCATCGAGACGGCTCAGCGTGCACGGCCCGCCCGGACTCTGCCTGCCCTGAAGCATGCTTTCGTGGGATGCATCCATGGAGGACTCTCTGAAAGATCTGGATCTGGTGAGGAGACGGCCGCTCGCTCTGACGGCGAGTCATCCACAGAGGAGACCGACTCGTTATACCAACTTCAAGATGGCAGGCTCAGGGGTTGTTCCGATGGCGACAGTATTCCGGACCCCTTTGAGCCGCCGAGCCAGGTCGGAATATTCATGGCTGGCGCACAACCTGTTCAAAACCCCGCCGCCAGGGCAGGAAGCCCTGTGCCCTCGCCGGCTCAGGTGCTGATGGATCTCACAGACAAGATGACGGCCCTGTTAACCGCTATGGTCGCCCCAGCGGATCAAGCTCAGCATGACGCGGAGGTGGCACAGTTAGAATTGGATCTAGCAAAAGCCAAGGAGGATCTGGCGGCGGAAGGGATCAGGATGGCTGCAGAGAGGGCGGCTCTCGACGCCCAGACTCAACTAATTCAGGCGCAGTCTTTCCAGCTCACGATGGATCAGAACGCGTCCAATGAGGTCATGAGAAGGAGGCATCAAAAGGCCCAATCTCGAATCCCTCCGGTTTACGATCCTCGAAACCTCTTCAACACGCCTAGTGCAGGGCCCAGTAACCCGCCAGAGATCACGGCGCCCAGGGCTGGAACGTCAATTCAGCCCCAAGTGATGGGACCTCCCCGGGTGAACGCTGCCCCGCCTCAGTACGTGCCAATACCACCGGGTCATTATGCCAACCCGTTGGAAAACACGGTCGCCGCGGCGGCGCGACTGGCGGCTCTCCCAATCGATGGCGACTCTCCGACGGCGGTTGAAACCCGCCGGGTCAGAGAACTCCTTTAGACGGCTCTGGCGCAACAGGAGGCATATTCATATAGCCGGGACAGAATTCATTCAACCCCTCGTCCAGGCCGGAGCCCGAGTTATAGCAGACACATGGTCTCAGCGACCGGCTCTAGCAATGTCCGACGCCGTGACTTGCCTCCAGGCCACGGTCCGGTTCATAATGGAGCTTTTAACGCGGTAGACCAAGATAGAGCACGACAAGAGGCAGAGCAGGCGGCTCAGTTGACGGCTTACCAGCCACTCCTGGCTTATCCGACGGCTTCCATCAACGCGGGTATACCTACGAGGACTGGAGGTGTTCCTTGTCTGGTGCCGGCTCTCCGTAATGAACGTCTGCCCAAGGATTTCAAAGGGCCTAGGAAGGTACCTAATTACACGGCTGATTTACAACCCGGAGCATGGATCGAGAGTTACGAGATGGCCATGGATTTGCTGGAGGTCAGTGAAGCGACAATGGCCAAGTACTTCACCATGATGTTAGATGGGACTGCCCGCACTTGGTTGAAAGGACTGCCACCGAACTCTATCGGGTCTTGGGCTGAGCTAAAAGCCCGGTTCATCCAAAACTTCAAAGATACATGTAGGCAATCTATGTCAATTGTGGATTTGACTAACTGTAAGCAGCAGGAGGGTGAGTCTACAACCCATTGTGTTCGCCGGGTCAAAGAGATAATACATTCATCTGATAAGATGGATGCCGGCTCTGCAGTCTTAATGTTAGAGCAGAATTGTCGTTTTGCGCCCGTGAAGATGAAGCTCGGGCGGCTCAAGCGCGATTGCAATGATATGGGTACGCTGATGGCGGCTCTGGTCAAGTACGCCGACTCTGATAGTACCAAGGATCCCGCGTCGGATGATGAAAGGACAGGAAAGGGAAAACGGAACGGCAATGGCAAGGGCCCCCAGCATAACCCGACGAATCAAGGAGGTAACAAGCGTAAGGCTGATGGCAGTATGGAATTTGTGGCCAACGCCAATTCACAGGGTAACAACCACCGGCGCAAGGGGAGACCGCCTCCCCGAGCCGGCGGGTCAGGCCCGACGCTTGAACAATTGTTGAATGAGCCTTGCCCAAGGCATGGCTCTAGGGAAAAGCCGGCCACTCATCTATGGAAGGACTGCGCAATCATGAAGGCCTTTAAAAATTCCAATGCTTTCAATGGCAACAGTGGCCCGGGCGGCGGCTCAGGCGCTGGCCATGTGCTCATGTGCCGGCTCAAGAATTGAGGATGATTCCAATTACTTGGCCATTTGCGGTCTGGGGGCTTGATATGGTTGGGCCTTTTAAAAGATCCAAGGATAAGAAGACCCACCTCCTGGTGGCGGTCGACAAGTTCACAAAGTGGGTTGAGGCAGAGCCAGTTAGTAAGTGTGACGCAGCCACATCGGTTCAGTTTATGAAAAGGGTGATATTTCGCTTTGGTTTTCCACACAGCATTATAACTGACAATGGTACCAATCTGTCTAAAGGCGCTATGGAGGAGTTTTGTCAACGAGAGCATATTCGGCTTGATGTTTCATTAGTGGCTCACCCTCAGTCCAATGGTCAAGCTGAGAGAGCCAATCAGGAAATCTTGAAGGGCATCAAGCCCCGGCTTTTGGTCCCTTTGCAATGGACACCGGGTTGTTGGGTGGAGGAGTTACCCTCCGTGTTATGGAGCATCAATACTACTCCTAACAGGTCTACGGGTTACACGCCTTTCTTCATGGTTTATGGAGCGGAGGCGGTCCTCCCTAGTGACATCCGTCATGACTCGCCTCGAGTGGCGGCTTATGTTGAGGCGGATAATGAGCGGGCGCGCCAAGATGCTCTTGACTTGTTGGACGAACAGCGTGATGTGGCAGCGGCTCGCTCGGCGATTTACCAACAGGACCTGCGCCGCTATCACAGCCGCCGGGTTAAGTCCAGAGTCTTCCAGGAAGGTGATCTGGTGCTCTGGCTCATCCAAGATCAAACAGATGCACACAAGCTATCCCCGCCTTGGGAAGGGCCCTTTGTGGTCAGCAAGAACTTGCACAACGGGTCATACTACCTTATCGATGTTCGGGAGCACAAAGATTCACGTAAGTCGGAGGAAGAGACCCGTCGGCCATGGAACATAGCTCAGCTTCGGCCTTATTACACTTGAGCCACCGGCTCTCATAATGTACATATTTTATAGCCATGTATATATTATGATAAATAATAAAGTAGGACCTCTGTCCTTTTCTCCTCCAAAGGTAAATGTGTTATTTCCATTACAACATTACATGGTCACTTGGAGGTGGATCTGGCTTATGATCGTATTCGAATCTAGCCGTTAACAATATGATCATTTGGGGGCTTCCTGTTCAAACATAGGTCGTATTCGAACCAAAGAGAACATAGCTGTCGATACCCACTTGATTGGCAAATTGCCGAGCTCATCGGGGAGTTGTTCTTGATCATATTTGAATCATAGCTCAACCCCCTTTGGGAGCCGACGTGGATCGTATTTGAATCAGCGTCGTTAGACAACTCTTAAGGTCATTTGGGGGCTTCCTGTTCAAACATGGGTCGTATTCGAACCTAGAGAACATAGCTGTCGGTACCCTCTTGATCGGCAACGCCGAAGCCACTGGGGGCTATATGATCGCATTCGAATCTTAGCTTAACCCCTTTGGGACGGTTCTCTGGTCGTATTCGAACCAGAAGCCCCTAAGTTTAGATATTTTGGTTTGCAACAAGTTCTTCTGATCATATCAATAGTGTGCAAGGGCGGTTCTTACTCCGTCGGCTTAACTTTGATTAACAATGTTGATAGCACACAATAAGCATTATCGATGCTGGTGAGCTGGAGTTGAGTTCTCAACCTCATTGTTTGGGTTACATAAACCGGAAGTGTACTTGAAGGCTTGCAGGTATGCTATTATGGTTATCGCAAATATATAATTGAGAACCGGTCTTTTATGACCTTGGTTCATATTCCGGGTTATTCCAGGCTGACTGCTTCATAGCGTGGAGTTGGGATCCTCTGATTCTCCGCGTCATAGCCCGGCTGATACTTGGTAAGATCTGTGTCATTCCCAATCAAGGTGGCCACCGGGCGCACGCTCTTCACACAGGCGGCGAAGTCTTTCTGGTCAAAGGGGGTACCGTCTTCCTTCAGGCTGGGGTATCCAAGAGCGATGTCGGCCGGGTCTAGCTCCGGTAGAAACGCCTTGGCCCGGCTCAGAGCAGCTATAGCTTCGGCTCTTGCAGAAGCCCGTCTCAGCTCTTGGAAGCGTTGAGGAAGTACGGCAAGCCGCCTGAGTACGTCTGCTTGGTGAGTGGGAACCTCATTGGACAGAGCCACAACGGCTAAAGCATGCTGTGACCCGGTGTAGAGTTGCTCCACCAAGGTGTAAACATCCTTCAGCTTGGTCAGCATGTTCTGATTGAGATTGGAGCTTATGGGACATGTATAACAAAGTCAGGTGAGCTGATGGCAATGGTGGGGCTTATGAGACATGAATGATGTAAACTTATTTAAAGCTTACAGAGTAACTTACCAAAGATTGCGGAGACCATCTATGATACATGGCGTTTAAGCCGGAGAGTTCGGCAGTTCTTTCAGTAAGAGCAGCCTCCGCTTGTTCGGCCCGGCTGAGCAAGGCAGTCTTCTCATCGGCCCAGGCTTTTCTTTCTGTTTCAAATTTTTTCTTCAGTTTTTCTTATGCAGAGACACTGAACTCAAATTTGGCATTGGCCTTCTGGGTCTCAATTTCCTGAGTCTTCAGGCGGGTCTTCAAATCAGAGATTTCCGATTCAAGTTTCTTGCAGGCAGCCTGTACAAGTTCCGGGTTACAGTTTGAGTGATTATCATGCAACATTAAAGTCCCAAGCGCTTTGCAAGCAAAGACATTTGGCACTTGGGGGCTAATGTAGGCTGAGAAGCTTTATTTACAGTGCCGGTTCATGAAAATAAGTCCCAAGCACTTTGCAGGCAAAGGTGTTTGCCACTTGGGGGCTAATGGGCAAAGTTGCTCAACTACTTGATTAAAACATAAGGTAAAAGACCGGTTCACCTAGGCTGTTTAACCCGGCCCTTGAGTGTTACCAGGTAAGCCGGTATTAAGTCTACAACATATTCTATCATAAGTAATAGACTTGGGGGCTAGCATGGTAAGGATGACTATGGAGTAAACAAGAGAATGATACCTCAGATTTTTGCTGTATCTGCTTCACCATGTCAATTTCCAGGTCCCGGCTGTTGTGCACTTGACCAATATAACCAGCGACAATATCTCCAATGCTCAAGTTAGCATAATCAGTGATATCCAGTCTGGCCCTGCGGCGCTCCAGCAGTTCTTCCTTAGCAGAGCATCTAGCCAGCACAGTGCGTCTTCCCGGCTCAACAAATTCGGTCCGGGTAATCACCACACCCGGGTCGTCAAAACCCTCCATGGCTTGTTCTTCAGTTGGAGCGGTGGTTTCTGGAGCTGGTGCAGACGGCGGTTCAGAGGCAGAGGCGTTGGGTTCAGTCAAGACCGGCTCTTCGACCGGGTTACTTTTCTTTGCCCTCTTGCTGAGCTTTGCTTGTGCACTGAAGGTCAAAAGGTTAGTGCAAAAACATGAGTAAGATAAGCACAAAGTAAGCTGATCATCATTACCCGGGTGCGGTCTTGAGAGCCGGCAAGTTAGATTGCATGGAGTCCCCGGAGGAAGGTGAATTTTCTTGATAGTTTGAATCAGAAGAATTGAGTGGTTGACGAGTGACGCCCGCCAAAGGATGAAAAGGATATAAGTTGGAGATAACCTCGGTCCGGCGCTTCCTTGATGCTTCAGGTAAGCCGGAGGAGAGGTCTGCTTCCTTGTTGGTCCGGGTTTGCCTCCGGCTCTCATGAATCTGTCGCTTCAAAAGAAATTGAGGATCTTGATAAGCTAAAGGATGTGAAAATCTTACTTTCCGGGTTACTCTTCGGACTTTCAGCCTTGGCAAGGGCTCCGAGTCGGAGGAAAGTATAGTTACCTCTTCAATCACCGGGTTACTCGCTCCGGTATCATCCTGCTGATAATCAGTGTCAATAAGGTGGTTAAAAACAGACAAAAAAACAAAAGAAGAGCCTAAAGAATCAAGGGTTACCTCTGACTCGGAGGTGTCATCCAACTGAAGCAGGTCTGAGGCGCTAGGCTTACTCCCCTTCTTGCGGGGAGCGGCTCTCCTGGCGGCTTTTTTAACCTTCCTGGCTTTTTTAGCAGCCTCATGGTCATACCTGACCTTCCAGAACTTATCATTAGCCTGAAAAATACAACAAAGGTTTCTTGAAGTTAAAAATGAAAATTGTTAAAATGGAAAGTAAGGTGCTCAGATCAGTAGCTTACCGCCGGAGCCGGGTTAGCTTTGCAGAAGGGACTTAAGCCTGTCCTCCCGCAATCTGCTAAGCTCTCGTTTAGAAGGGACTTGGTCATGTCATCAACGACGTCCCCAGGTAAGTCGTTGGGGCTGTGCCAAAGAGGATCATCCTTCCGGCCCGTGTAATCACACATTAAGCCGGGGCGGCGGTTTAGAGGAATCATCCGCCAAGCAATCCAGACCCGGACCAGATCAACGCCATTAAGGCCGTTTCCCAGAAGAGCTTTAATCTTGTTGATGGTGGGGATAAGTGGTTGACGCTCAGCTTGAGATAATTTTTCTGGCAGGGGGTGATTTGACTCCAGACGCAGGGCGCGAAAGCCGAGCAGAGGGTTCTCATCAGCCGGAGAAGTATCCTGGCAGTAGAACCATGTCTGGTTCCAGTCCTTTGGGTGGCTTGGCGGCTCAGCATAAGGAAAGAGGCAATCTCTCCGTCATTGGATTGAAATTCCGCCAAGTTCCAAGCTAGGCCCGTTGGCACACTCGTTCTGGCGGTTCAGATAAAACAGCTCCCTAAAGAGCAGTAGGCTGGGCTCTTCTCCAAGGTACACCTCACAGAACACTTGGAAGTTACAAATGTTCGACATGGAATTGGGTCCAATGTCTTGAGGTCGCAGATCGAAAAAGTGCAGAACATCTCTGAAGAATTTTGAGCCGGGAGGTGCAAAACCCCGGCTCATGTGATCAGCAAATATAACAACTTCTCCGTCTCTTGGTTGAGGTCTTTCTTCGGATGGGCCAGGGGCTCGATAGGACATGACCTCCTTCTTAGGCAGGTAACCCGTCTTCACGAAGTCATCTAAGGTATTATCAGTGACGTTGGATCTCACCCAGTTGCACGTAATGGGTGCCTTTGGAGCCTTGGGCGGCATTGTGAAAGACGAAAGCCTATGACAAAAGAAAGTTTCCGGTTCAAATTTAAGCCAGAGGAAGATTTCAGTTCAGTATTCAAGATGGCGGCTTATGAAGGGGCCTAATGATATATGGCTAATTGTGTCGGGTTATCTAAGCCGCTGTGGATATCATAAGTAATTCAAGTTGTTTAAAACTCTGTTATAAATGAGCCGGAAATTTCATAAAGCGTGGCCTCTCTTAAGCCGGCGATATGAGCCGCCATGGCTAACAGATGCAGGTTTTTGTCTAAGTGTTGCACAAACAAGTTTCATAGATTGCAGGGATTATTTTGGATCAAACGGTCGTTTGGAAAGGAAAAATTTCTAGACCTAAAAACTGATACAGAGAAGTTCATAAGCTCTAAATGAGGTCTTGTTGCGGACAAAGGGGATTTACTAGCATAAAAATGAGTGAGAAACTACTACCGTAGGGAGTCTGTACCGTTTTTGGATCAAAGGAAACCTCGGTGGCGGAACTGTGAAGAAATCGCGATGAACTACGAAGAACACAGAGAACTTGCAAGCTCTAATGCGGATCTAAGGTACGGGACGACCAGGACTTACTGGTGCTGATGAGCAGCGGAGGCGCGCCGCAGGATTCTGGTCAAGACAGGTTGATGCAGCGGCCTTGGTCGGTGAAGACGAGGTGCGCGGCGGCGGCAGCAGAGCTCGGGCTCTGGAGCATCAGAGGAGGAAGACGATGAAGGGGAAGAGTGACGAAGACCTATGGGCCGGGCCTATTTATAAGGGCCGGCTGGTAAATGGGCACGGGAAAAGAGGAGGCGGAAGACATGATTATATTGCCGCAGAAACGCCTCGATATTCGGGATGGTCTTTGAAAGATAAGATCCGTTGAGATATGACAGAATAAAAAATGGAAGATGACGTCATGGCGGGTTACCAAGAATCCATAAGATGACATCACGACGGGTTATAACCTTTGTACAAGCAGAAGCCGGAAGATTTTGAAGATTTTTGAAGATTGACGTGAACCGGCTCAAATCAATCTGGGGCCTAATGTTGAGGATATGACCATTAGAGTCACCCGCCCAGGAGGGGCCGGGTTACGTCATAATGACCATCACGTGAAGCCTAGTACCAAGCTTGAGGATGGCGGATCAATAATGGGCTTAAGACCTAGAGGCGGCTTAAGGCCCGTAGTGATAACCCGCCGTTATGGCAAGAATTGTAATGTAAGGCAAGAGTAGTTAAGAGTCCGAGCCGGATACTGTTGTAAGCCGGCCGGGACTCTGAGAGCCACGGGGCGTCAACCTCTCTATATAAAGGGATGCCCCGGCGGCGGTTCAGGATGAGAGACAACAGATCGAGAGCCAGGCATAGCGATTAAGCTCCCTGGTCATCGAAACCCCAAGTAATACCACCTCAACTGGACGTAGGCTTTTACCTTCACCGTAAGGGGCCGAACCAGTATAACCCTCGTGTTCCTTGTCCCGCTTAACCCCTTTAAGCTTCCTAGCTGCCATGGCTCCACGACTAAGTCCTTGCACGAGGACATCTGCCGTGACAATTCCAGGACAGAATCCTTATTTTCATGAAAGATATTAAAAAGATGAAGCATATGAGGTACCCTCAATTCCATTTTTTTGTAGTTTTCTTTTATAGACTAAACTAGTGATAAAACAAGAAACTAAAAGATTCGATTGCAAGATCTAAAGATATACCTTCAAGCGCTCACCTCCCCGGCAACGGCGCCAGAAACTGCTTGATGTCTACTACACAACCTTCTTCTTGTAGACATTGTTGGGCCTCCAAGTGCAGAGGTTTGTAGGACAGTAGAAAATTTCCCTCAAGTGGATGACCTAAGGTTTATCAATCCGTGGGAAGCGTAGGATGAAGATGGTCTCTCTCAAACAACCCTGCAACCAAATAACAAAGAGTCTCTTGTGTCCCCAACACACCCAATACAATGGTAAATTGTATAGGTGCACTAGTTCGGCGAAGAGATGGTGATACAAGTGCAATATGGATGGTAGATATAGGTTTTTGTAATATGAAAGTATAAAAACAGCAAGGTAATGATAAAAGTGAGCACAAACGGTATTGCAATGCGTTGAAACAAGGCCTAGGGTTCATACTTTCACTAGTGCAAGTTCTCTCAACAATAATAACATAATTGGATCATATAACTATCCCTCAACATGCAACAAAGAGTCAGTCCAAAGTCACTAATAGCGGATAACAAACAAAGAGATTATGGTAGGGTACGAAACCACCTCAAAGTTATCCTTTCTGATCGATCTATTCAAGAGTCCGTAGTAAAATAACACGAAGCTATTCCTTCCGTTTGATCTATCATAGAGTACGTACTAGAATAACACCTTAAGACACAAATCAACCAAAACCCTAATGTCACTGTAACGCCCACGATGCGACTCTATCTCCCACTTATCGAGGCACGACTTAGAGGCATAACCGCATTGTGGTTTAGTCGCAAGAAGGGTCATCTTCACACCATCCCATGTAATGAACAAGAATGGGATAACGAGAGTTGGCTTACAATCGCCACTTCACACAATACATAAATATAAATCATACATCATCCAAAATACACACAAATGAAAATAAGATAACCCCAAATGCTAGATCCCCGATCGTCCCAACTGGGCTCCACTACTGATCATCAGGAAAAGACACATAGTAACGACCACGTTCCTCATCGAACTCCCACTTGAGGTCGATCCCATCATCTGCACTGGCATCATCGGCACCTGCAACTGTTTGGTAGAATCTGTGAGTCACGAGGACTCAGCAATCTCACACCCGCGAGATCAAGACTATTTAAGCTTATAGGAAAGGATGGTGTAAAGAGGTGGAGCGGCAGCAGACACTAAGCATGTATGGTGGCTAACATACGCAAAAGAGAGCGAGAAGAGAAGCAACGGAACGGTCGTCATCTAGCAATGACAAAGAAGTGATCCTGAACTCCTACTTACGTCATTCATAACTCAAACTGTGTTCACTTCCCGGACTCCGCCGAGAAGAGACCATCACGGCTACACACACAGTTGATGTATTTTAATTAAGTCAAGTGACAAGTTCTCTACAACCGGACATTAACAAATTCCCATCTGCCTCATAACCGCGGGCACGGATTTCGAAAGATAATACCCTGCAGGGGTGTCCCAACTTAGCCCATCATAAGCTCTCACGGTCAACAAAGGATAAACCTTCTCCCGGGAAGACCCGATCAGTCTCGGAATCCCGGTTTACAAGACATTTCGACAATGGTAAAACAAGACCAGCAAAGCCGCCCGATGTGCCGACAAATCCCGATAGGAGCTGCACATATCTTGTTCTCAGGGCAACACCGGATGAGACTAGCTACGAGTAAAACCAGTCCTCAAGTTTCCCCAAGGTGGCCCCGCAGGCAGCTCGGTTCGAACCAACGCTCGAAGGAGCACTGGCCCGTGGGGGTCTAAAATAAAGATGACCCTCGGGCTCGCGAAAACCCGGGGGAAAAGGCTTAGGTGGCAAATGGTAAAACCAAGGTTGGGCCTTGCTGGAGGAGTTTTATTCAAGGCGAACTGTCAAGGGGGTCCCATAAATCACCCAACCGCGTAAGGAACGCAAACTCAAGGAACATAATACCGGTATGACGGAAACTAGGGCGGCAGGAGTGGAACAAAACACCAGGCATAAGGCCGAGCCTTCCACCCTTTACCAAAAATATAGATGCATTAATATAGTAAGAGATATTGTGATATCCCAACATATCCATGTTCCAACATGGAACAAACTTCAACTTCACCTGCAACTAGCAACGCTATAAGAAGGGCTGAGCAAAAGCGGTAACTTAGCCAAACAACGGTTTGCTAGGAAAGGATAGTTAGGGGCTGACATGGAAATATGGGAGGCATGATATAGCAATGGTAGGTAGCGCAGCATGGCAAATAGAGCGAACAACTAGCAAAGCGAAGATAGAAGTGATTTCGGGGGTATGGTCATCTTGCCTGTAAGGTTCTCAGGGTTGTCGAAAGCTTGATCCTCGTAAGCGTACTCAACAGGTTCCTCGTTCACGAACTCGTCTCCCGGCTCTACCCACAACAAGAACACAAGCAACGGAACCACAATCAATCACGGGAAATGCACAAGTAACATGATCCAATACATGAATGATATACGAGATGGGATATGTGATGCATATGCGTGCTCCGGACGAAAAATGATGAACAAGACAGTAACTTGGCAAACCAAGCATGCCACTGGAAAGATGAGATGATTTCGGTCGAAATCGATATAAAGATCACCGGAAACGGATGCACGGTTTGCAAATGGCAAGCAAAACAAGAATGACACGAATCTGTGATTAACAGCATGATAGCACTTAGAATGCAACAAGAAACAATACTACAGCACTCCAACGTAGCAACAAAGCATATGAAAGTAAACTACAGGAGATGCTTGACAAAAGATGAACACTGAGCTACGGCTAGTTCACAACATAACAGGTTCAAACAAGCATGGCAAAAGTGCAAAAGATAACAGGTTCACAGACTTGGTGAAATGACTGGACATGCCTGAAACAACATCAGGTAGCAATGTTCAGAGCATGAAATAAACATTCTACAGGAACTTAACATAGCAAAACAAGAAATGAAAGTATTCTACTAAATGCATATGACAAAAGTCCCTTACTGACCATAAGCCAAAAAGGAACAGAAGATATGATGGCAACCATGTAAACATAGCAAGTTTCGTTAACAGGTTCCAGACTTAGCAGAAAACAGAGCATGGCAGAAGCAGACATTATGAGGGCATCTTGGTGAGCTTGATGCACTCACCAAAAAGCAATGCATGACAAAACAAGCATACCTACAGCAAGATGGCAAGTTTATGAAGCTATTCATGGCAAAAGAAAATACATAGCATGTATGAAACAACTACAACAAGCTTGGCAAAATTGAATAACGCGTAAACAATCTGCCAGAAATATTTTATAGCAAAAGTAGAGCAAGATTGAGTCATGCTATGGCACTCCATAATTGCAAACAATGGCATGAATGGATCAATTACAACAATATATACAAAACATCCTTACTGAACATCAACAAAATAAGCTGGATCTCTCTGTAGACACATGGATACATAGCAACAAAATAACAGCAGACAAAGACTTGGGAAATTTACAAAGTCCCTGAAATCAGAAACATTACGGAGCCTAGTTTGCATGCTTGTGCTAGTCACCACAGTGATCACAAAAATACATGGCATACACCTATGTAAAGATGGCATGGCATATAACAAAACACATGTAGAGCTCATGCCCATAAGATGCACAAATTAAACGCAACAAAATAACAAATCTCCAAGTTCTGATAAGTAACAATAGTTAACAGCAAGTAGCACTCTTGCACCAGAGATTTGGGCATCAAGATGGACTCAAATGAACATGGTGCAATGGAACAAAATGAATAGCATCATGAGGCGAACATTTCAATATATTACACGTGCGAAACGGAGCTATATGCAGAGAGTTATGATGCGATGAACAGGTACATGTAATGTCAAAATTACTAGGACTTGGAAAAAAAAGGGGGGGAGGAGAAAGAAAAAGTCAACCTCCTCGTTCACAGATCGGATCGGGGCGAGAGGAGCTCGGGCTCGCCGGAGCTTCGGCCGGAGCTCACTCGCGGGGCTGCCGGAGTTGAGGGAGGAGGGAGAGGGCGGCGCCGGCGGACGGCAGAGGAGGAGGTGGCGACGCGGAGTGGAGCCGACGCGGTGGCGCCACGGCGGCGGCGTGGCACCGGCGGGCGACGGCG
>NC_057799.1:452792197-452809596 GCF_018294505.1 Triticum aestivum | reverse complement strand
GCGGCGGACGCGTTCGGCCGCGGAGAGGGAGATGGCTAGGGTTTGGACTGCGAACGTATTTCGGGAGGGATGCATATATATAGCTAGAGGGAGCTAGGAGGGTCCAAATGAGGCACAGTTTTCGCCCACACGATCGTGATCGAACGACCTAGAGCATGGAAGAGACTTAGAGGGGTTTTGGGCTGTTTAGAGAGGGGTTTTTGCTGCACACACAAACGGACTTTGCGGTTGCCCGGTTAACCGTTGGAGTACCAAACGACCTCCAAATGGAACGAAACTTGACCGGTGGTCTCCCGGTGGTATACCAAGGCCACTTGACAAGCCTCGGTCCATTCCGAGAACGTTTGACACCCGCTCACGAAAGAAAACAAGAGGGGTGCGCCGGAGGAGGTGGGAGTGCCGGATAGCAAAACGGACAACGGGGAAAATGCTCGGATGCAAAAGACGAACACGTATGCAAATGCAATGCACATGATGATATGATATGAGATGCATGACATGAACAAAATACAAAACAAAAGACAAAACCCAACCACGAAGGGAATATCATAACACATAGCCGAAAATGACAAGAGTTGGAGTTACAAATATGGAAAGTTACATCCGGGGTGTTACAATCACCTAGATACTCCAATGTCACCTCAAGTATCCGTGGGTATGATTATACGATATGCATCACACAATCTCAGATTCATCTATTCAAACCAACACAAAGTACTTCAAAAGAGTGCCCCAAAGTTTCTACTGGAGAGTCAAGACGAAAACGTGTGCCAACCCCTATGCATAAGTGTTGGGGAACGTAGTAATTTCAAAAAAATTCCTACGCACACACAAGATCATGGTGATGCATAGCAACGAGAGGGGAGAGTGTTGTCTACGTACCCTCGTAGACCGAAAGCGGAAGCGTTAACACAATGCGGTTGATGTAGTCGTACATCTTCACGATCCGACCGATCAAGTACCGAACGCACGGCACCTCCGAGTTCAGCACATGTTCAGCTCGATGCCGTCCCTCGAACTCCGATCCAGCCGAGTGTTGAGGGAGAGTTTCGTCAGCACGACGGCGTGGTGACAATGATGATGTTTTACCGACGCAGGGCTTCGCCTAAGCACCGCTACGATATTATCGAGGTGTAATATGGTGGAGGGGGGCACCGCACACGGCTAAGATATCAATGATCAATTGTGTGTCTAGAGGTGCCCCCTGCCCCCGTATATAAAGGAGCAAGGGGGGTTCGGCCGGCCAAGGGGAGAGGCGCGCCAGGAGGAGTCCTACTCCTACCGGGAGTAGGACTCCCCCCCTTTTCCATGTTGGACAAGGAGAGAGAGGGGGAAGAGGTGGAGGGGAGGAAGGAAGGGGGGCCGCCGCCCCCCTCTCCTTGTCCTATTCGGACTGGGGGGGGGAGGGGCGCGCGGCCCTGCCCTGGCCTCCTCTCCTCTCTTCCACCTAGGCCCACTAAGGCCCATTAAGTTACCGGGGGGTTCCGGTAACCTCCGGGTACTCCGGAAAAATCCCGATTTCACCCGGAACACTTCCGATATCCAAACATAGGCTTCCAATATATCAATCTTTATGTCTCGACCATTTCGAGACTCCTCGTTATGTCCGTGATCACATCCGGGACTCCGAACAACCTTCGGTACATCAAAACATATAAACTCATAATATAACTGTCATCGTAACGTTAAGCGTGCGGACCCTACGGGTTCGAGAACTATATAGACATGACCGAGACACCTCTCCGGTCAATAACCAATAGCGGAACCTGGATGCTCATATTGGTTCCCACATATTCTACGAAGATCTTTATTGGCCAGACCGCATAACAATATACGTTGTTCCCTTTGTCATCGGTATGTTACTTGCCCGAGATTCGATCGTCGGTATCTCGATACCTAGTTCAATCTCGTTACCGGCAAGTCTCTTTACTCGTTCCGTAATACATCATCCCTTAAGTAACTCATTAGTCACAATGCTTGCAAGGCTTATAGTGATGTGTATTACTGAGTGGGCCCAGAGATACCTCTTCGACAATCGGAGTGACAAATCCTAATCTCGAAATACGCCAACCCAACAAGTACCTTTGGAGACACCTGTAGAGCACCTTTATAATCACCCAGTTACGTTGTGACGTTTGGTAGCACACAAGGTGTTCCTCCGGTAAACGGGAGTTGCATAATCTCATAGTCATAGGAACATGTATAAGTCATGAAGAAAGCAATAGCAACATACTAAACGATCGAGTGCTAAGCTAACGGAACGGGTCAAGTCAATCACATCATTCTCCTAATGATGTGATCCCGTTAATCAAATGACAACTCATGTCTATGGCTAGGAAACATAACCATCTTTGATCAACGAGCTAGTCAAGTAGAGGCATACTAGTGACACTCTGTTTGTCTATGTATTCACACAAGTATTATGTTTCCGGTTAATACAATTCTAGCATGAATAATAAACATTTATCATGATATAAGGAAATAAATAATAATTTTATTATTGCCTCTAGGGCATATTTCCTTCAGTCTCCCACTTGCACTAGAGTCAATAATCTAGATTACACAGTAATGATTCTTACACCCATGGAGTCTTGGTGCTGATCATGTTTTGCTCGTGGAAGAGGCTTAGTCAACGGGTCTGCAACATTCAGATCCGTATGTATCTTGCAAATTTCTATGTCTCCCACCTGGACTAAATCCCGGATGGAATTGAAGCGTCTTTTGATGTGCTTGGTTCTTTTGTGAAATCTGGATTCCTTTGCTAAGGCAATTGCGCCAGTATTGTCACAAAAGATTTTCATTGGACCCGATGCACTAGGTATGACACCTAGATCGGATATGAACTCCTTCATCCAGACTCCTTCATTTGCTGCTTCCGAACCAGCTATGTACTCCGCTTCACACGTAGATCCCGCCACGACACTTTGCTTAGAACTGCACCAACTGACAGCTCCACCGTTCAATGTAAACACGTATCCGGTTTGCGATTTAGAATCGTCCGGATCAGTGTCAAAGCTTGCATCAACGTAACCATTTACGATGAGCTCTTTGTCACCTCCATAAACGAGAAACATATCCTTAGTCCTTTTCAGGTATTTCAGGATGTTCTTGACCGCTGTCCAGTGATCCACTCCTGGATTACTTTGGTACCTCCCTGCTAAACTTATAGTAAGGCACACATCAGGACTGGTACACAGCATTGCATACATGATAGAGCCTATGGCTGAAGCATAGGGAACATCTTTCATCTTCTCTCTATCTTCTGCAGTGGTCGGGCATTGAGTCTTACTCAATCTCACACCTTGTAATACAGGCAAGAACCCTTTCTTTGCTTGATCCATTTTGAACTCCTTCAAAACTTTGTCAAGGTATGTGCTTTGTGAAAGTCCAATTAAGCGTCTTGATCTATCTCTATAGATCTTGATGCCCAATATATATGCAGCTTCACCGAGGTCTTTCATTGAAAAACTCTTATTCAAGTATCCCTTTATGCTATCCAGAAATTCTATATCATTTCCAATTAGCAATATGTCATCCACATATAATATCAGAAATGCTATTGATCTCCACTCACTTTCTTGTAAATACAGGCTTCTCCAAAAGTCTGTATAAAACCAAATGCTTTGATCACACTATCAAAGCGTTAATTCCAACTCTGAGAGGTTTGCACCAGTCCATAAATGGATCGCTGGAGCTTGCACACTTTGTTAGCTCCCTTTGGATCGATAAAACCTTCCGGTTGCATCATATACAACTCTTCTTCCAGAAATCCATTCAGGAATGCAGTTTTGACATCCATTTGCCAAATTTCATAATCATAAAATGCGGCAATTGCTAACATGATTCGGACAGACTTGAGCATCGCTACGGGGGAGAAAGTCTCATCGTAGTCAATCCCTTGAACTTGTCGAAAACCTTTCGCAACAAGTCGAGCTTTATAGACTGTAACATTACCGTCAGCGTCAGTCTTCTTCTTGAAGATCCATTTATTTTCAATGACTTGCCGATCATCGGGCAAGTCAACCAAAGTCCATACTTTGTTCTCATACATGGATCCCATCTCGGATTTCATGGCTTCAAGCCATTTTGCGGAATCTGGGCTCACCATCGCTTCGTCATAGTTTGTAGGTTCGTCATGGTCTAGTAACATAACCTCCAAAACAGGATTACCATACCACTCTGGTGCGGATCTTAATCTGGTTGACCTACGAGGTTCAGTAATAACTTGATCTAAAGTTTCATGATCATTATCATTAACTTCCCCACTAATTGGCGTAGGTGTTGCAGAAACTGGTTTCTGTGATGATCTACTTTCCAATAAGTGGGTAGGTACAGTTACCTCATCAAGTTCTACTTTCCTCCCACTCACTTCTTTCGAGAGAAACTCCTTCTCTAGAAAGGATCCATTCTTAGCAACGAATGTCTTGCCTTCGGATCTGTGATAGAAGGTGTACCCAACAGTCTCCTTTGGGTATCCTATGAAAACACATTTCTTCGATTTAGGGTCGAGCTTATCAGGTTGAAGTTTCTTCACATAAGCATCGCAACCCCAAACTTTAAGAAACGACAACTTTGGTTTCTTGCCAAACCATAGTTCATAAGGCGTCGTCTCAACGGATTTTGATGGTGCCCTATTTAGAGTGAATGCAGCCGTCTCTAGAGCATAACCCCAAAACGATAGCGGTAAATCAGTAAGAGACATCATAGATCGCACCATATCTAGTAAAGTACGATTACGACGTTCGGACACACCATTACGCTGTGGTGTTCCGGGTGGCGTGAGTTGCGAAACTATTCCGCATTGTTTCAAATGTAGGCCGAACTCTTAACTCAAATATTCTCCTCCACAATCTGATCGTAGAAACTTTATTTTTCTTGTTACGATGATTTTCAACTTCGCTCTGAAATTCTTTGAACTTTTCAAATGTTTCAGACTTATGCTTCATTAAGTGGATATACCCATATCTGCTCAAATCGTATGTGAAGGTGAGAAAATAACGATATCCGCCACGAGCCTCAATATTCATCGGACCACATACATCTGTATGTATGATTTCCAACAAATCAGTTGCTCTCTCCATAGTTCCGGAGAACGGTGTTTTAGTCATCTTGTCCATGAGACACGGTTCGCAAGTACCAAGTGATTCATAATCAAGTGATTCCAAAAGTCCATCATTATGGAGTTTCTTCATGCGCTTTACACCGATATGACCTAAACGGCAGTGCCACAAATAAGTTGCACTATCATTATCAACTCTGCATCTTTTGGCTTCGACATTATGAATATGTGTGTCACTACTACCGAGATTCATTAAAAATAGACCACTCTTCAAGGGTGCATGACCATAAAAGATATTACTCATATAAATAGAACAACCATTATTCTCTGATTTAAATGAATAACCGTCTCGCATTAAACAAGATCCAGATATAATGTTCATGCTCAACGTTGGCACCAAATAACAATTATTCAGGTCTAATACTAATCCTGAAGGTCGATGTAGAGGTAGCATGCCGACGGCGATCACATCGACTTTGGAACCGTTTCCCACGCGCATCGTCACCTCGTCCTTGGACAGTGTTCGCCTAATCCGTAGTCCCTGTTTCGAGTTGCAAATATTAGCAATAGAACTAGTATCAAATACCCAGGTGCTACTGCGAGCTCTGGTAAGGTACATATCAATAACATGTATATCACATATACCTTTGTTCACCTTGCCATCCTTCTTATCCGCCAAATACTTGGGGCAGTTCCGCTTCCAGTGACCAGTCTGCTTGCAGTAGAAGCACTCAGTCTCAGGCTTAGGTCCAGATTTGGGTTTCTTCTCCTGAACAGCAACTTGCTTGCTGTTCTTCTTGAAGTTCCCCTTCTTCTTCCCTTTGCCCTTTTTCTTGAAACTAGTGGTCTTATTGACCATCAACACTTGATGCTCCTTTTTGATTTCTACCTCCGCTGCCTTTAGCATTGCGAAGAGCTCGGGAATTGTCTTATTCATCCCTTGCATGTTATAGTTCATCACGAAGCTCTTGTAGCTTGGTGGCAGTGATTGAAGAATTCTGTCAATGACGCTATCATCCGGAAGATTAACTCCCAGTTGAATCAAGTGATTATTATACCCAGACATTTTGAGTATATGCTCACTGACAGAACTATTCTCTTCCATCTTGCAGCTGTAGAACTTATTGGACACTTCATATCTCTCAATCCGGGCATTTGCTTGAAATATTAACTTCAACTCCTAGAACATCTCATATGCTCCATGACGTTCAAAACATCGTTGAAGACCCGGTTCTAAGCCGTAAAGCATGGCACACTGAACTATCAAGTAGTCATCAGCTTTGCTCTGCCAGACGTTCATAACCTCCGGTGTTGCTCTTGCAGCAGGCCTGGCACCCAGCGGTGCTTCCAGGACGTAATTCTTCTGTGCAGCAATGAGGATAATCCTCAAGTTACGGACCCAGTCCGTATAATTGCTACCATCATCTTTCAACTTTGCTTTATCAAGGAACGCATTAAAATTCAATGGAACAATAGCACGGGCCATCTATCTACAATTAACATAGACAAGCAAGATACTATCAGGTACTAAGTTCATGATAACTTTAAGTTCTATTAATCATATTACTTAAGAACTCCCACTTAGATAGACATCCCTCTAATCATCTAAGTGATTACGTGATCCAAATCAACTAAACCATAACCGATCATCACGTGAAATGGAGTAGTTTTCAATGGTGAACATCACTATGTTGATCATATCTACTATATGATTCATGCTCGACCTTTCGGTCTCAGTGTTCCGAGGCCATATCTGCATATGCTAGGCTCGTCAAGTTTAACCTGAGTATTCTACGTGTGCAAAACTGGCTTGCACCCGTTGTAGATGGACGTAGAGCTTATCACACCCGATCATCAAGTGGTGTCTGGGCACGACGAACTTTGGCAACGGTGCATACTCAGGGAGAACACTTTTATCTTGAAATTTAGTGAGAGATCATCTTATAATGCTACCGTCAATCAAAGCAAGATAAGATGCATAAAAGATAAACATCACATGCAATCAATATAAGTGATATGATATGGCCATCATCATCTTGTGCTTGTGATCTCCATCTCCAAAGCACCGTCATGATCACCATCGTCACCGGCGCGACACCTTGATCTCCATCGTAGCATCGTTGTCGTCTCGCCAACTATTGCTTCTACGACTATCGCTACCGCTTAGTGATAGAGTAAAACAATTACATGGCGATTGCATTGCATACAATAAAGCGACAACCATATGGCTCCTGCCAGTTGCCGATAACTCGGTTACAAAACATGATCATCTCATACAATAAAATTCAACATCATGTCCTGACCATGTCACATCACAACATGCCCTGCAAAAACAAGTTAGACGTCCTCTACTTTGTTGTTGCAAGTTTTACGTGGCTGCTACGAGCTTAGCAAGAACCGTTCTTACCTACGCATCAAAACCACAACGATAGTTTGTCAAGTTGGTGCTGTTTTAACCTTCGCAAGGACCGGGCGTAGCCACACTCGGTTCAACTAAAGTGAGAGAGACATACACCCGCCAGTCACCTTTAAGCAACGAGTGCTCGCAACGGTGAAACCAGTCTCGCGTAAGCGTACGCGTAATGTCGGTCCGGGCCGCTTCATCTCACAATACCGCTGAACCAAAATATGACATGTTGGTAAGCAGTATGACTTATATCGCCCACAACTCACTTGTGTTCTACTCGTGCATATAACATCAACGCATAAAACCAGGCTCGGATGCCACTGTTGGGGAACGTAGTAATTTCAAAAAAATTCCTACGCACACGCAAGATCATGGTGATGCATAGCAACGAGAGGGGAGAGTGTTGTCTACGTACCCTCGTAGACCAAAAGCGGAAGCGTTAACACAACGCGGTTGATGTAGTCGTACGTCTTCACGATCCGACCGATCAAGTACCGAACGCACGGCACCTCCGAGTTCAGCACACGTTCAGCTCGATGACGTCCCTCGAACTCCGATCCAGCCAAGTGTTGAGGGAGAGTTTCGTCAGCATGACGGCGTGGTGACAATGATGATGTTTTACCGACGCAGGGCTTCGCCTAAGCACCGCTACGATATTATCGAGGTGTAATATGGTGGAGGGGGGCACCGCACATGGCTAAGAGATCAATGATCAATTGTGTGTCTAGAGGTGCCCCCTGCCCCCGTATATAAAGGAGCAAGGGGGGTTCGGCCGACCAAGGGGAGAGGCGCGCCAGGAGGAGTCCTACTCCTACCGGGAGTAGGACTCCCCCCTTTTCTATGTTGGACTAGGAGAGAGAGGGGGAAGAGGTGGAGGGGAGGAAGGAAGGGGGGGCGCCGCCCCCCTCTCCTTGTCCTATTCGGACTGGGGGGAGGGGCGCGCGTCCCTGCCCTGGCCTCCTCTCCCTCTTCCACCTAGGCCCACTAAGGCCCATTAAGTTACCGGGGGGTTCCGGTAACCTCCCGGTACTCCGGAAAAATCCCGATTTCACCCGGAACACTTCCGATATCCAAACATAGGCTTCCAATATATCAATCTTTATGTCTCGACCATTTCGAGACTCCTCGTTATGTCCGTGATCACATCCGGGACTCCGAACAACCTTCGGTACATCAAAACATATAAACTCATAATATAACTGTCATCGTAACGTTAAGCGTGCGAACCCTACGGGTTCGAGAACTATATAGACATGACCGAGACACCTCTCCAGTCAATAACCAATAGCGGAACCTCTCATATTGGTTCCCTCATATTCTACGAAGATCTTTATCGGTCAGACCGCATAACAATATACGTTGTTCCCTTTGTCATCGGTATGTTACTTTCCCGAGATTTGATCGTCGGTATCTCGATACCTAGTTCAATCTCGTTACCGGCAAGTCTCTTTACTCGTTCCGTAATACATCATCCCGGAACTAACTCATTAGTCACCATGCTTGCAAGGCTTATAGTGATGTGTATTACTGAGTGGGCCCAGAGATACCTCTCCGACAATCGGAGTGACAAATCCTAATCTCGAAATACGCCAACCCAACAAGTACCTTTGGAGACACCTGTAGAGCACCTTTATAATCACCCAGTTACGTTGTGACGTTTGTAGCACACAAGGTGTTCCTCCGGTAAACGGGAGTTGCATAATCTCATAGTCATAGGAACATGTATAAGTCATGAAGAAAGCAATAGCAACATACTAAACGATCGAGTGCTAAGCTAACGGAATGGGTCAAGTCAATCACATCATTCTCCTAATGATGTGATCCCGTTAATCAAATGACAACTCATGTCTATGGCTAGGAAACATAACCATCTTTGATCAACGAGCTAGTCAAGTAGAGGCATACTAGTGACACTCTGTTTGTCTATCTATTCACACAAGTATTATGTTTCCGGTTAATACAATTCTAGCATGATAATAAACATTTATCATGATATAAGGAAATAAATAATAACTTTATTATTGCCTCTAGGGCATATTTCCTTCAATAAGTTCACAAGGTCACGGAACCCGCAAGTTGATCACCAAAACATACATCAAGTAGATCACGTGATATCCCATTGTCACCACAGATAAGCACATGCAAGACATACATCAAGTGTTCTCGAATCCTTAAAGACTCAATCCAATAAGATAACTTCAAAGGGAAAACTCAATCCATTACAAGAGAGTAGTGGGGGAGAAACATCATAAGATCCAACTATAATAGCAAAGCTCGCGATACATCAAGATCGTACCACCTCAAGAACACGAGAGAGAGAGAGAGATCAAACACATAGCTACTGGTACATACCCTCAGCCCTGAGGGTGAACTACTCCCTCCTCGTCATGGAGAGCGCCGAGATGATGAAGATGGCCACCGGTGAGGGATCCCCCCTCCGGCACGGTGCCGGAACAGGGTCCCGATTGGTTTTTGGTGGCTACAGAGGCTTGCGGCGGCGGAACTCCCGATCTAGGTTTCTTTCTGGAAGTTTGGGGTTATATAAGAGGTGTTGGAGTCGGGAACAAGTCATGGGGGTCGCCGAGGCGGCCACGAGGTAGGGGGCGCGCCCAGGGGGGTAGGGCGCGCCCCCACCCTCGTGGTGGCCTCGAGACTTGATGCAGAGCATCCCAAGGTCATCCCCATGGACCAACCTACGTCTCCCACAACACCACTTGGACCCATGACAAGAGCCCGAACAAAGGCTATCGAAGATAAGGTGAACTCGCTCTTTTCCGAACTACCACCTTCTAGGCATGAGACATGGCTACTACCTCAAGCGGAGACACTATGTGTGATCAGGTACTTGGAGGAAAGCCACGGAACAGCTACACTCAACGGACAAGTCGGCGAGGACACCAACCGCGAAGGACAAGAAGAAGAGCTACCGAAGAAAGCTCCAGCCACCGGACGACCAGTCTGGACCGGACGTCCGGAGCCTGAAGCCAAACCTGCCCAAGTCCCAGGCTACAGCGAGCGGACGTCCAGCCCAGACCGGACGACCGGCCACACCCTCCAGCGGGCGGACGACGAAGTCACCGGACGTTCGGCACCGCCCCCACAGAACAAAATTAGCGGAAGTATGAAGACACCGGACGTCCGGCACCGCCATCACAGAACAGAATCAGTGGAAGACCGACGACTACCGGATGTCCGGCCGTTCCTGAGCCACCGGACGACCGGCCCCCAGCGGACGTCCGCTGCCTGTGTGCCCGCGACCTCGGGCTGATGCCCTTGTACCCCTTCACTTCGACCCCCATTTGTACTACGACTATAAATAGATCTCTCCCACCTCCTAGTTAGGTTTAGCAAAGGGTTAGCTCATGTTTCTGTGAGAGCTTTGCTCATCCACTTGGTTACCTTCTCCTCGGAGATCGCGCCTCCACCGGAGAAGATCCTTCCAAGCGGATTCAAGACCCCCTCTTGGGTGGCCCCATCAAGACCTCCTCACGGAGAAGAACCGGTTACCCTTTGTATAGTCCGTTGTTGACTTTGGATCATGTATTCCCCTTTGTGTTTCGAGGATCTAGCATATGTGTGACTATATCTTGTTGGTTTAGTGATCTCTCTCGTGTTTTCTTCCGTTTTCCCCTCGTGTTCCCCGTGTTCTTCGTCGGGATTCGCTCCTTTCGTGAAAGATCGGCCATATAGGGTTCCACCCTACATCATCTTGGTATCATGAGCCACGTTGATCACGATTTCGGAGCCTCCCCTCTTTGTTTTCTAGCTTGATTTTGTTGTTTTCGTCCTAAATTCGAAAATTCCCCACAAAAATAGCCCCAATTTTTTTTGTGATTTGTTGGTGTGATGAATTTTTGTTGGATTTGATCCATGGATTTGGTTTGCCTTGAGTGGATCTAGCTTTTCCCCAATTTTCTCCAATTTCCATCCACGAAATCGCTCGAATTTTGCCTCCAAAATCCCAAAATTCCGCCCAACTTCGCGCCGCGCATCTCGCACATCGCGTTGACCCTGACCCACCGGACGACCATCAGTTTATCAGACGTCCGGAGCCCCTTTAACGACCGGACGTCCGTCATCCACCGGACGACCGAAACCAGTCGACAGAACCAAAACTACGGATTTCCGAGCCTACCGGACGACCGCAACTTCCAGACGTCCGTCAAAGCCTGACGAAACTGAATTTCTCCCCGAACGTTTTCAGCCACCACATCCACTTCCGCATACACATTCTTATACCACCACCACTTCCGCATACCACCTTCATAGCTTGTCTGCTACCCACCTTCGACGATTTTGACACATTTTGGTCTTGGAGAATTTGAGTTGTGGTAACCGTGTCCTTTTGTGTTTCGGCTATCTAGGTACGGTTCGACATCGACATCACTACCACTCATCTTCGCCATGGACTACTACGATTGGCTACATCATTGTGGTATCAACCTCACCTTGGTATCATCTTGGTATCGTGATATCATCATACGCTCTTGCATTTGCATTGATAACCCCATAGCCTTACTTTTTGCGTAGCTTACCCATCGAGACTAGCCTTTGAGTATTGCCGGCAAAGGTGACTTGTGCACAGTAGTGATCATACTTCCCATAGAATACATACCATATCATCGTGGTGCATATCTTGGTGTCACAAAGTTGTCATCGCATACACAATTGCTATCTTGGTTCGTGAAGCATTGCATGAGAAAAGAGCTCAAACAACAAGGAGCCAAACAAGCTTTTAAGCAAAAGGGAAAGATAAGCAAAGAGCTTATAAGGAAGAACCATAGCATCATACCACATTAAGATTGTCATACTCGATCATCTTGGATCATATCATTGGAACATCATCCACATAGCATACTTGGGATAGAAGTCGTTGCATTTTTGCTTAGTAGGTTGTGCACAAGTTCGTATCCGCCTATTGTGCAATCGTGCTAGCGTCTCTCTAGTGTTGTGCAACAAGAGCATCTTGGTGGATTCCACATTTTGGCTCACCCTTGGTTGCACAACCCCACATTATCTATTTGCGTGTGTGTTTCCATGTACCATATCTTGCTATTGGTCTACTTGTTGCATTTGCAAATTTGTGAATCTTTTCCAACATTATTGAAGCTCACTAACAATTGCATCAAATTTTGTGCCACCATCCTCACCCAGCCCCACCATAAGCTTTTACTTGTGTAGGTGTGAGAAACCGACAAGAATTGGTACCAATTGTGCTATTTCCTTGTTACACATTGGAGTGATCTTTGATCCATCTTCAACATCGGTCAAGGTACATTTGGTATTGGTTCTTCTCTTTCTCCCACTCACATATCTTTCTTTGGAATGATGGATAGGCCAAGTACTTCTACAAACCCACTCTTCGTTGAGCAAGACGACGACCCAAACAACTACGTCACTCTTTGGTACACAACGAGCCTGGCATGAAGAGCAACTAGCAATGAGCGACCGCATCGACAACCTCGCCACCGACTTGCGACTCTCCGAGCAACGTACAAGAGACTACTTCGACAGCAAGCTCGACGAACACAAGCACGAGAATGACACAAAAATGGACGAGATTCGTGCGTTGTTGGTCAACCGCTCTTCTACCACTTCGTCCTACTCAAGAAGGAGCCGCTCAAGTCGACACTCCGACGACACTATCTCCGGCTCAAGTACACCGACATCAAACACTCTTCGTCATGCTGCGCGTCAAGACCGTCAAGCAAACCACAATCCTCTACATGACACTGACTCTCAAGAGCATCGACATCGTCAAAACCAAGCTGCATTCGCGCAAGCACAAGAACGGCAACGCCAACGACAACAAGAACAAGCGGAGCGAGCGCGACAACATCAAGATGCACAAGACGCCGAGGCACAACGCCAAGAACAACAACTTCGTGAAGCTCAAGCACTTGAGGCGCAACGTGCCCTTCGAGATTCAAGTCGAGCCGTAGCCAACCGAGGCCGACAAGCTCGTCTACAACAAGAAGCTCTTCGCGATGAACTCCAAGAGAGGATTTTCCAGGCACGTGTGCATCGACAAGCTCCTCCTCAAGATCGACAAGCTACTCCTCTAGTGAGACAAGAACATCAAGTCCATCGAGAGCATGAAGACAATGGACCTCCTCCAAGACAAGAGCAACATGAGATTGTCAATCCTCAACGACATGGGCGTCATCATCCCTGACCCCAACACAATGAAGAGCAACGATACGACAAGCTAAAGTTCACCATGCCCAAGTTCACCGGAAGCAATGACCCCGAAGAGTACATCTCATGGGCATTGAAGGTTGACAAAATCTTTCGGTTGCACAATTACAAAGAAGAGAAGAAGATCGCAATGGCATCCCTTGAGTTCCAAGACTACGTCCTCATTTGGTGGGAACAAGTCATTGAGCGCCGAGAGGCAAGAGGTGAACCGCCCATCACTACTTGGGCGCAAATGAAGGATGTCATGAGAGCACGATTCGTGCCAAACTACTACAACCGCGACCTCTTCAAGAAACTCCAACTCCTCAAGCAAGGAACAAGAGCGTTGAAGAGTACTACAAGGAAATGGAGATTGCCATGATACGAGCCAATGTCACGGAAGATGATGAGCAAACTATGGCATGTTTCTTGAATGGACTCAATCATCCTATCAAGAAGATCGCCGACTTACAACCATACTCGAACCTCATCGAGCTAGTGCATCAAGCTACCAAAGTGGAACGCCAAGTGCAAGATGATCTCAAATATGCCAAGTTCTCATCCAAGTCATATGGTTTCTCCAACTCTCAAGCGTCAGCGACTCCAACACCTTCTACCTCAACCAAGCCATCTACTAGCAACAACGACAAGTCAAGTTACAAGAAAGCTTCGACAAGCTCAAGTCGTCCTCCTACAACAAGCACCTTCAAGTCGAAAGCTTCATCATCATCTACCCCAACCGATGAGACCATCAAGACAAGTTCCTTCAAATGCTTCACATGCGGAGGCCGAGGCCACAAGTCCTTCGAATGCACAAACAAGAGCACCATGATCCTCAACGACGACGGAACCTATGACTCCACGAGTGAAGGAGAAATTGAAGCCCTTGAGCAAGTGGCCATGCACCGCCAAGTGAACAATGAAGATGAAGATGATCAAATCTTTTGTGATGAAGATTCAAGTCCCACTCTTGTTGTTTCCAAGGTCTTGACTCTTCAACATCAACAACAAGAAGACCAAAGATGCCATATGTTCCACACCAAGGCCGGAATCAATGGACGGTCCGTCAAGGTCATCATCGATGGAGGGAGTTGCCATAACTTAGCGAGTGAAGAACTATGCTCCAAGCTCCAATTGGTCAAGATGAAGCACCCACACCCTTACAAAGTACAATGGCTAAGCGACAACGGCACCATCCAAGTTGAGCATAGGGTACAAGTGTGACACCCCCAATTCAATCGTACACTAATCATGCACGCAAACATGTACGATCAAGATCAGGGACTCACGGGAAGATATCACAACACAACTCTAAAACATAAATAAGTCATACAATCATCATAATACAAGCCAGAGGCCTCGTGGGCTCGAATACAAGTGCTCGATCATAGACTAGTCAGTGGAAGCAACAATATCTGAGTACAGACATAAGTTAAACAAGTTTGCCTTAAGAAGGCTAGCACAAACGGGGATACAAATCGAAAGAGGCGCATGCCTCCTGCCTGGGATCCTCCTAACTACTCCTGGTCGTCGTCAGTGGGCTGCACGTAGTAGTAGGCACCTCCGGTGTAATAGGTGTCATCGTCGACGGTGGCGTCTGGCTCCTGGGCTCCAGCATCTGGTTGCGACAACCAGGTAGAAAGGAAAGGGGGAAAAGAGGGAGAAAAGCAACCGTGAGTACTCATCCAAAGTACTCGCAAGCAAGGAGCTACACTACATATGTATGGATATATGTGTAAAGGGCCATATCGGTGGACTGAACTGTAGAATGCCAGAATAAGGGGGGGATAGCTAGTCCTGTCGACGACTACGCTTCTGGCAGCCTCCATTTTGCAGCATGTAGAAGAGAGTAGATTGAAGTCCTAAAAGTAGCATCGCATAGCATAATCCTACCCAGCGATCCCCTCCTCGTCGCCCTGTTAGAGAGCGATCACCGGGTTATATCTGGCACTTGGAAGGGTGTGTTTTATTAAGTATCCAGTTCTAGTTGTCATAAGGTCAAGGTACAACTCCGGGTCGTCCTTTTACCGAGGGACACGGCTATTCGAATAGATAAACTTCCCTGCAGGGGTGCACCACATAACCCAACATGCTTGATCCCATTTGGTCGGACACACTTTCCTGGGTCATGCCCGGCCTCGGAAGATCAACACGTCGCAGCCCCACCTAGGCACAACAGAGAGGTCAGCACGCCGGTCTAAATCCTATGGCGCAGGGGTCTGGGCCCATCGCCCATTGCACACCTGCACGTTGCGAGGGCGGCCGGAAGCAGACCTAGCCTAGCAGGCGTTCCAGTCCAATCCGGCGCGCGCCGCTCCGGCGTTGACGTCACGAAGGCTTCGGCTGATACCATGACGTCGAGTGCCCATAACTGTTCCCGCGTAGTTGGTTAGTGTGTATAGACCAAATGGGCAGACTCAGATCAAATACCAAGATCTCGTTAAGCGTGTTAAGTATCCGCGAACGCCGACCAGGGCCAGGCCCACCTCTCTCCTAGGTGGTCTCAACCTGCCCTGTCGCTCCGCCACAAAGTAACAGTCGGGGGCCGTCAAGAACCCAGGCCCACCTCTACCAGGATGGAGCCACCTGTCCTTTCAGCCCCCTCGTCAGAATCACTTGCGGGTACTCAACGAGCTGACCCGACTTTAGTCACCACATGTGTCATGTATATAAAGTATATAGTATATACCCATGATCACCTCCCGAAGTGATCACGGCCCGATAGTATAGCATGGCAGACGGACAAGAGTGTAGGGCCACTGATGGAACACTAGCATCCTATACTAAGCAGTAGGATAGCAGGTAAGGGTAACAATTGTAGCAACAATGACAGGCTATGCATCAGAATAGGATTAACCAAAAGCAGTAACATGCTACACTACTCTAATGCAAGCAGTATAGAGAAGAATAGGCGATATCTGGTGATCAGGGGGGGCTTGCCTGGTTGCTGTGGCAAGTAGGGGTCGTCAACAGTGTAGTCAGCCGAGGCACCAGCAGCGGCGTCGGTCTCATAGTCTACCGGAGAGAAGAGGGGGAAGAAATAATGAATACAATGCAAACAGATGCATAACGATGCATGACAAAGCAAACATCGGTGTTAGGTGTGCCCTAACGCGGTAAGAGGTGATACCGGCGAAGAGGGGAAACATCCGGGAAAGTATTCCCGGTGTTTCGCGTTTTCGGACAGATGAACCGGAGGGGGAAAGTTGCGTGTTCGATATGCTAGGGGTGTGTGGCGGACGAACGGGTTGCGTATCCGGATTCGTCTCGTCGTTCTGAGCAACTTTCATGTACAAAATATTTTCATCCGAGTTACGGTTTATTTTATATTAATTTCCAATGTTTTATTCATTTTCTAAATTTAAATTAATTCGAATTTAAACAGTGTAATATCCTTTTATACCTAGCAGCAGCTAGCTACTGAGTATGACAGGTGGGGGCCAGAGGCTGAGTCAGCATGCACAATCAGCAAGTCAAAGGTCAACGTTGACCAGTCAAACAGGGGGTGGGACCCAGGTGTCATAGGATGTTTTATTAATAGCAGTTTTAATTAGTTAGTTTATCAAAAGGAGCCCACTAGTCAGTGGGATATTAGGTAGGGGGTTAGGTTAGTGCCTAATTAACAGGGTCGGGCCCACCCGCTGGTTTTAACCAGTGCGCCGGCGGTGGCGTACAAAGGCGACGGGGCCTCACCGGACTCGCGGCTCCGGCGACCATTTGGTCAGCCGAGAGCGGTTACGGGGAGAGGGCGACGAC